>NW_021680519.1:109535-123204 GCF_001412515.2 Diachasma alloeum | reverse complement strand
GTGGGTGGTCGTGAAGTGGGTAACAGGGTTCCACTTTGGTCGGATCAGCCTCTCGGCGTCCCAGGCTCTGAGGAGTCCCGGCTGATTCGCATTTAATTCTGAAAACCCTCCCGAGTCGAAATACTCGGGAGGCGAAAGCCTACTGAGAGAGTGAAAAACCCTCCAGGATGAGAGTAAATTCACTTTACATGGATGATTAGGCCGTGAGGCTTAATGTCCAGCCTGAAATAGTGGCTGGTGACGTTTGGCATAAGATACTCCTGGTGGACCTCGCCCACTCTACCGTGTCACACTGATGCTAGCTGGGCAACCCTTTGCCTGGCCACAGAAGTCCTCTGAGAGGACGAGTTTGCCTCAGAGGCCGGTTTTCGTCGAACCTCCCGTGAAGGTTCGGCTGGCGCCCGACTATTGAGCGATAGAGACGGCTAAAAAGTAGTTTGGATTTTTCCTGGATGAACAACCCGGGAAAATATCCTTACAGAGAATAAAAAGAAGAAAACCTTGACAGAAGGAGTCGTGAAAAACGAAGGGACTACGTCACTGAGGTGAAGGGGAAAGGATTTGAAAAATTGAGAGGCTGCTCTAGGGAAGGAGGAAGATAAGTTCAAAAATGAAGTGCAAAATCCTGATCCCAAGGCCAATATAATATTCAAATATCGAGGTAAAGAATACAATGACGATTATTCTGGAAAATGTAGATACTTGAAGGTGGGAGGGATACAGAGGAAAAGGAGGAGAGGCACACAGGGGAAAAAAGTGGAGAGAGAAGAAGTGAGTATTCAATTCATAAACACAGTCAAATAATATCCATTTGCGTAAAGTTATGAATCGTCGTACTTCACAGAGTCTTGGAAGTTCAATATCGCAGTCACAACCCTGCAACAAACCACCAAAAATCATTACATCTCAGGGTAATCGATTATAAAACTCGTGGAATCATCCAGCGGAGCACCTGCACCAATAAAATACACCTGAGCTCAACTCCCACAGGTGGAAAATACCATGAAAAATGTAATTCCAAGAACTAATCATCACATCGTTCATAAACGCATGGTTAATAATTTCATAAACCTCAATCTTCCAAATAAACCATAATATTTCCATAAGGACTTTTCATGCATAATAAACTCAAATTGATAGAAGAGATCCTCTCCAAACTCTCTATGTGTTTACCAATAATTTTCACTTCAAGATGTGTCTTGAGAACTGAATTTACAGGATGATTCAGCCAATGTCCACAGGAATCATGCTTGCCTCTGCCATCTAATAAGAGAAAAAAAAATTTAGTTCCCAATATCTCAAAAGAAAGAAAGAGAGATACAGGCAGACAGGGTGCGAGAGAAAAAGGGGGAAGACAGAGAGCGAGAGAGAGAAAGAAAGAAAAACTGGATGGCCCAGATCCCTGGCTGCATAGGCTTCACCACCGTGCCCATTCACTTCTCCCCACTTCTTCAACTTCCCGTATCTGCTGCTTAAAGCCCGCTCACACTTCAGAATGCTTTTTCAACTCATAAAAAATAACATTTTAGCAATTTTTGACAGATAAAATTGAATAACTTTCGAGGACTTGATTCTAATTCATCTGAATATACGTATATCTTCCTGATCATACTTCCTGAGATCAGTTCATAGCACTTCCATATTAATTATTTGCTTTGCTGATTATATTAAAAATGTTATACCTGAAGATATCTCCAGAAAGGATAACAATTTTCAATAATCATAATCCCTAAATCCCACAGAACTAAATCGGACTGAAGACTCGTCCGGTGCGGCTGCTCTTGGCGTTACCCAGGAGTCACGGATGAGGACGTGGCAGCCGCTGCGACTCCCACGAGAAGAACACTATGAAATACACCGAACCCTACGAAATTAGAACATCCTCAATCCACAAAGTACACTTTGAACTTATCTCATCAACCCTTATAACCTCAATAGCTAGAACTCAGAAGGATGAATCTGGCTCAACTGGAGTATGTGCTCAAACCAGAAGAGACTCGAACGTTATATGACGCTTGATCACTCAACTTGAACTGACCTTCAGAAACATGTCTAGTGCGTTCCATCGCATTATCAGCGAATTGTAGAGGAAAACCAGAAGGAATCTGAGCATCTATTTGTAAGATATTCTGGAAAACACCAACAGAAGAGTCTGGAATCAAGAGAAGTACGTAGTTTGGTTTTATTGCAGGTTTTATTGCACGGCCTTCTGGCACTTGGCTAATCGAAGTTCGATAAAGTGGATATCAAATAGCAAGTAGAAAAGTTTTGTCCGAATAGAAATAGTTTTCTCCGAATGTCAGTATCAACAATTTGAATTTCAACCTAAAAACCTGCAATTTCAAATTATGGACTACACTGTAGTCACTACAGAGTATTTATTCCGAAAAGTGGATGTTGACTAATGAAGAATGAAAAATAATGAATAAAATTCCATTAGGAGCCTAAAGGGTACGAATCTTGAACGCGGGAAGCGTTCGAATATGAACGGATGAAGACTGAAACCTCGAAAACCCAAAATGGAAATTAAGGAACAAATGAAAATCGAATTCCCGATTTTCACGAAAGGAATATTGATAACCAAACAGAATGTGAATGATGGAGTCGTACGAATCTCCATCCATACTATCACTTCATATTAAGAAATGCGACTACAATACATGGAGAAACATTGGAGTTTTAAATGAGTAGCGAATGAACAGTCCGAGGTATAACGACAAAACCACAGTAATCATCTGAAATACTTGAAAAATAGTTGAATAACTATGAACAGAAAAAGGGTGGAGTGCATAGAAATGGAACATTCGAGAACGTTTCTACTTTGGGAATATGAAATTGAAACTGGTAAAGGGATATTTGGCACGAACAGGCAAAATGAGATGATTATGTTGAAAACGGGTTCAAAAGCCGAGAACCCAGTTCGGCAAGCTCGGCACGTTCGACACACAGAGCTTCTTCAAGGGTTGAAATCGCGACAGAACAAGTTGATGCAAGTGGAAAATGCTCAATAATACCATCCCTTAGTATCCTCTCCAAATGAGGACGCATTTGCCTGCGATCATATTCGACATCCATGGGGTCAATGCCATATAATAAAGTGATAGCAAATGCTATAGCGTAAACTCCACAATCAACGTGGTTTTCTTGGGTTTGTACTTCAGGAAACACAACAGAATTTCCATCAATCGAAATATCCGGAAACAAACGCTCAAGGTAGTCACGGTAATTTTGAACTAAGTTCCTAGTTTCCCGAATAGAGTCAAATATGTAGATTTTTTCAGTGTTATAAAATGCATATACCCAATGATTACCATGACGATTCAAGAATTGGATATGGTTACGGAATGAAGCGATCGGCTGGATATTCCTGACATTAGCGCGGAGACTGGGGCTCACATACTCATATAATCCTCCAGTATGAGCCATCATTAGCCTACCAAAAACGTCGAAGTGACTGACCTCTAGCCATTGACCATTTTGTATGTAAGGGAATTCCGCTTCCGGTATTTCAGCGTAGGCAAAACACATCAGTATTCGAACAATTCACGTTGAGTGTAAATTGATCCCGAGAAATGTTGCCCGATTTCTTTCCATTCTGCTGTGGCATACATACGTTGGGCTTAGAGGTATCACTGGTGACAAGATTATTCAAATCTACAGCGGGTTTCTGGCGTGGTTGTCGAGCTGTTCGGAGAGGTAAATTCCGTGCTTCCCTACTATCGAGAATTTCATCGAGTAAATCAGTCTCATCGAAAGTTTGAAGTTTCGGTAGAATTTTGGCCCATAAAGCATCGTTTCGCTCAACTCTTATAGTAATGTTCGCTGCCGCATTGCCTACGACGAATTGGCAGTACTGCCTACCAGTTATAGCAAGAGCACCTATTATGTGGTAATAGACTTGATGATTCTAATTCAAGGCGTTCATTGTCTTTTTAACAATTTTTCGAACTTCTCCATTTTTCAATGTGAAGAAATCCTTAGCATTTTTTAAATCCGCATCTTGTTTCGGGCATTCAATAACGATAATGCCGTCTTTCTCAATTAAACCATCAGGTTGTGCTCCTAGGAAAGGAGATTCGGTTCCAATGAAAATTCCACATGTTTGTTGTACACCCAAGTCGTTCCTACTCTTTTTCTTTAACTGTTTCTCATCCCAGGTGGTGGTGCGTTTTTGGATTGGTGGATACAAGATGGCTTCTACAGTGGGTCCCGTTGCGGTAGTACGTCTCAAGCCACATATTTTTTTTAAATATTTGCTGAGTATGACGCGTCTCCTCAAATTATATTCGAGTAAAGTCTCCGCCTTCCTTGTCTCCTCTTCAACTTCCTGCCTTCTTTCTTGCCAATTTTGGAGAACCTTGTAAAGATCCGCCTTACGAAGTTCTCTTTCCTCCTCTGAAATGTCGTCATCCTGAGGATTTCTCCCATAATCTCCTGACTTCTCCATATTTCTGCGAGAAGAGCGGCGCAAGAACCTCTTAACTTTCTTATATTTCATGTTGTATCGATTCTTAGCTTGTCTTCTCAAGTGCAATTTCCTCAAAACATTCGGAACTACTTTGTTCATTTTCCTATGAAATTCACAGCCCACTTGTTGAGTACTAGCTTGGATGATAGCCATAGCGATTCGTCCGCGATACATTCCTCTCAACTGCACATTCACCCCCTTCCTATAAATATATTTAGAGAGAATCGAATTGAAAAGCTCCACGCTATTAGTTGTGTAATTGAGTATTAAATCTTCGGCGTAACACCGAAAATCGGTCATAACTTTGTCAATCAAAAGCATGAAACCAGTTCTCTCAAACAGGGGTACTAGATTCGGCTTATCTGATTGGCCATTGCAGAAGTAAGGCCATCCATCATGTTGTCCGAATACATGGCGTGGAACATTCGGAATATCATTGCTCAGAGTTTTCACTTTATCTTCTAGACTCATATCCTGACCTTTCCAATATTTAGTTGCTCCTGTGATTCCCCTTAATATTCGTGAAATATTGCTCGAAAGAAGTGCTTGACATGTTTGTTTATCCTGGTCATGTCCAACTGAAATCTCGCTCATCTTAGTGAGCTTTTTCGCCTGGTTCTCTTCAAGTGCTGCACGCAACGTCCTTTAGCAACGAAAAGTTTTCCCTTGTACACATCAACTGAATGGATTTTGTGATATGTACTACTGTCCCCATCCCCGATAAAACGCGAGTACATCAATCCATTTCCCTTTATACATTGCTTGAATCCTTCCAAAATTATGTCGCTTTCCATACTCAGGACACTCTTCTCCTCGGAATAGTTTTTGTAACACCGATGGGGTTTAGCCTGTTCTCCCCTATTTTCCGCGCGAGCATCGATACCATCAACTACATTACCTAATTCTTGTGCTATCCGCCTCTCTTCAGCAGCGTTTTTCTGCATCTGGTCCTGGAAGAGCTCTACAAACGTGTCATTGATCTCAGTCTCATATCTTCTCCATGTTTTAAAGTCCATAGAGTGGATGGCCAAATTCGCCGCGAATTCTTCCTTCGCAGCATGGTTTAGTCCAATAGTCATGATACCGATTACAGCGCATCTGTTGATGTCCAAGTATTCAGACTCTCTTGGTTCCGAGTCAATCGCAAATACTTTCCTGCAAACCTTGCATATCATCATAAATTTGGCATGAAACCCATAGTCTCGCACTCTTGTGATGTCGAAATTGTCAAGGTTAGCGCAAGTATCGGGCTGATGGATATGTCCACGAATTTTTTCTTTGAGTTGATCCAGAACGTAGCCCATTTTCAGTATGTAACGTGAGTCGTCAATCATCGATCGACCATTATTCGCTGGTTCATCGTTCGGCTGAACTCCGCTATTCGATTGTTCTCGATTTGTCTCGTTTTCGTTCTGCTGGATTTCCTCATCATTATTGTCCTCTTGAATTGGATATTCCGTTGAAAAAATACGAACATTTTCAAATGAGATGTTGGGCTCGTGGAGAATACTTGTAGATTCTGAGTTCGACCGACAGTCATACAAATCACGTTCAGTGAGATGTTTCAAGAAAGAATCTAAGGATCCAGAATGACCAGTACCAATGGTATTCGGTGATGGACTATCGCACTGTCGATCGTTATTGTCATTATCTTGCTGGCTTTCGAGTAAGTTTCCTATAGGCGTGTTCCGGTGAGAAGTAGCTGGTCGAGGGTGTTGACGAATTCTCTTCGGAGATTCTTCAGTAGAGTCAGAATTATCGGCTTGCCTTTTTTGTAATTCATGTGTGACATCCATGACAGGATCGTCAATCGCAAAGTCCCCGTCAGGTTGATTATGTTGAGATGTACAATTTCCCGCAAGATCACTGTTTCTTCCCCCACGAACAGATTCCAAGCAAACATCATTCCGTGCTGATTCATTACTCTTTGAACCGCTACTCACATGCGAAGAATCGGCATAACTCACTCGTGACGATAAATAATCCACTTGACCTTTGGCCTCCTTCCTGCGCTCACAGAGCTGGCAAGAATTATTGTTTGAACCGAATCCCTCGAACGGGGAACCGAGAGAACTGGACGGTGAAAAGTCACTCTCCACGTGACGTTCAATTTCGTTCCTACGCTGACACGACGTGCAAGAATTGCTATTCGAACCTATGAGTGGGGAATCTGTAGAACTGATCCCGAAGAATTGCTTGTCTACTTGACATTCAATCTCCTTCCTACGTTCACACAATTTGCAGGAATGATTCTCTAAATCGAAACCCCTAAACGCGGATGCTATAGAACTCGACTGAGGTAACTGTCTCTCTACTAGACGCTCAAGTTCCTCCCTACGTTCACACACCGTACATGGATTAGCCTTCGAACCGAAATCAAACCTCGAAGAACCCACTGAACTTGACTGTGACAATGAATCTCTCACTTGACGTTCAATTTCTTTTCCACGCTCACACAATATGCAAGAATTATCGCCCGAATCGAATCCCTTGAATGGAGAACTTAGCGAGCTAAACTGTGATAATTCACTCTCAAATTGACGTTCAATTTCTTTCCTACGCTGATACGACGTACAAGAATTTCCATTCGAACCTATGAGTGGGGAATCTGTAGAACTGATCTCCGAGAATTGCTTGTCTACTTGACATTCAGTCTCCTTCCCACGTTCACACAACTTGCAGGAATTGCTCTCTGAACCAAAACCCTTCAACGGAGAACCTGTAGACCCCGACTGAGATAATTGTCTCTCTACTTGACGCTCAAGTTGCTCCCTACGCTTACACGACTCGCAGAAGTCATGGTTTGAACCGAAACCTAAGAGAAGGCTACTTTCAGAGCTGGATTGCAATAATGGTTCCTCCGGTCGATCTTCCCTGCAATCTAAAATCGGAGAAACAGATGGACTCAGCAGGGATGAAGGAGGGTTTATTTCAACCCCGTTTCCTTGTTTGCAGTCAGAAGAAACACGGAGAGGACCTACACCACCGTCAGAAATAGATGCCGCATTCAAAGCAGAGTCATTCTTTCCAATTTCTCCATCTTCCTCCTTGGCTTTTCTCCTATTAATGAATGATGTTGAATCGTCAAATTGAATCTTCAATAAGATTTTCATAGGCTACGATTTATTTGGTTTTACAATAAATGAAATTCATTTTTCCATCTCCATTATGTCTAAAAAAAAGTCGCGCGCCATTGAGTTGTCTACGAAAAGCTAAATAATATTTTTTATCTCTTCAACATAGTGTGTTCTCAAGAGGTGTTATCAAAAAAAACTGAAATCAATGATATTTCAATAAAATCCTACTCCCACGAAAAAATGGTAAAGAATGGTTCGTCAATGTTTAACTTTCAATTGTACCAAAAAATTCATACGTTCAGAATAAAATAATTATGATTGTCAACAGAAATCTAACCCACAAGATAGATTTTTCATTACTCAACCGCGATGAAGATCTTCGAAAACCCATAACCAATCGAAAAGCAAATTTAGGATTGATTCAGTGCTTCATTGTGTACATTGGTTCATCGCATACCGTTCAAACACAAAAGCGCTCGAACCACATGTTTACACTGAGCGCATCACCGACTCACGACTATGCTCCCAGGGAGTTTATTCTCGAGTGTGAGTCCCAACGCGCATACGACTTCCCGCGCATGACTCATATCCGAATGTACGAGACGTACACGAAGGGCACGTATACGTGGTGGGGCTCACCCATTCGAGAATAGACTCCCTGGGGGGCTCTTGATACAATATTATTATTCGAATACGTGTGGGTTACTGTCTTTTCCAATCCATAGAAAAGTTGACATTTTCCGCCAAATGCATTTTTAGCTTTTCAGCACGCCCAGTGTTCGATCCGGGAAATAAAAAATGAGCTTGTGTAAATAAAGTCTACTTACTATTTCGTGAAAATTTTCCTCCGACTTTTCCTCTTAACCGACGGACGGAGCTTCTTTTTCCCACAGCCCATTTCGTTAACAAAAATGCGGAATCGTTCAAGAAACAATGAAAAATCTCCTGGCTACTCACTCTTTACGCACACTCGAAACCTAACAGTGATCGGACACCGACAGAATGAACATCCGAATACAGTTATCAGAATATCTCCTCGATTGTCTCCAAAAGCCAAAAAAAAAAAAACAAACAACTACGAGAGAAAGGCACTAGGGCGATAATTAACTCCTATTGTTCACTAAATATGTAAAAAATGACGAATAAGTGGACTGATTTTGCAAAAAAGATACAGCTGTTGATTTTTTAAAGTCTCAGATCTATTGCTACACTCAAAACTGACCAACGGAGGCATTGGTATTTCGAGAGTCGGCTGGCCGACATAGGTGGCAGGAGACTCAATTTTGATTACCAACGATTGAGATAACACACATGAGAGGAAACGAATATATGAGTATAAAGTGAAGATAACAGCGAAGCCAAAATAATGGCGAAAGTTTAGGGGTTAGTGAAGGAGCACTGTCGAACATCTGTGAATGCAATTGCAGCCTCTATCAATTGTATCGGTGAAAAATTGCTAAAGTGTTATTTTTTATGAGTTGAAAAAGCATTCTGAAGTGTGAGCGGGCTTTGAGCAGCGGATACGGGAAGTTGAAGAAGTGGGGAGAAGTGAATGGGCACGGTGGTGAAGCCTATGCAGCCAGGGATCTGGGCCATCCAGTTTTTCTTTCTTTCTCTCTCTCGCTCTCTGTCTTCCCCCTTTTTCTCTCGCACCCTGTCTGCCTGTGTCTTTCTTTCTCTCTTTTGAGATATTGGGAACTAAATATTTTTTTCTCTTATTAGATGGCAGAGGCAAGCATGATTGCTGTGGACATTGGCTGAATCATCCTGTAAATTCAGTTCTCAAGACACATCTTGAAGTGAAAATTATTGGTAAACACATAGAGAGTTTGGAGAGGATCTCTTCTATCAATTTAAGTTTATTATGCATGAAAAGTCCTTATGGAAATATTATGGTTTATTTGGAAGATCGAGGTTTATGAGATTATTAACCATGCGTTTATGAACGATGTGATGATTAATTCTTGGAATTACATTTTCCATTGTATTTTCCACCTGTGGGAGTTGAGCTCAGGTGTATTTTATTGGTGCAGGTGCTCCGCTGGATGATTCCACGAGTTTTGTAATCGATTACCCTGAGATGTAGTGATTTTTGGTGGTTTGTTGCAGGGTTGTGATTGCGATATTGAACTTCCAAGACTCTGTGAAGTAAGACGATTCATAACTTCACGCTAATGGATATTATTTGACTGTGTTTATGAATTGAATACTCACTTCTTCTCTCGCCACTTTTTTCCCCTGTGTACCTCTCCTCCTTTTCCTCTGTATCCCTCCCACCTTCAAGTATCTACATTTTCCAGAATAATCATCATTGTATTCTTTACCTCGATATTTGAATATTATATTGACCTTGGGATCAGGATTTTACACTTCATTTTTGAACTTATCTTCCTCCTTCCCTAGAGCAGCCTCTCAATTTTTCAAATCCTTTCCCCTTCACCTCAGTGACGTAGCCCCTTCCTTTTTCACGACTCCTTCTTTCAAGGTTTTCTTCTTTTTATTCTCCCACTGAATGATATGCAGTACCTGTGAAAATTTTAATTTTTTTTTCTATCAATTTGATCATGCTGATAAAGAAAAAAAATTACCTTTTGTCATGACAAGACAGAATTCTCACTATCTCACTATTTCTTTTTTTTCCTCGTAGAAAGTGCTTAGAATTTTTTCATTCCAATATTTATCTAATCAATTGAGCGTTTTTTAAATCTATTCATTTGTTGCGACAAATATGACCTAAAAATGACCAGGTCATTTTTCCACGGACAATTATGACGGTCATAAAGGGGGGGGGGGAATCGTAACAGATGTCATTAACGCCTCATCCCTATTTTCATGTAATAAAATTCAATTCTTCAGACAAATAAAGCCATAATTTACTTACCTTTTTACACCGTGTGCCATTCAACCCCAAGAGACAGGAAGAGACAGACAGATAACTTTTATAACACAGAAAGATAATTCACTTCACCTATATGGCATTTCTACATAATTTCACTCGGTCGGTAACATATGGCGAAAAGCTTCCCGAACCGCCGTCATCCCACCGTAAGCGTTTCTCTCGCACGTGTCAGCTGTCCCCTCGGTGTCTAAGCATAATGCCGAGACGCCTCAATTCGTATTCTACTGAATTCTCCGTGAAAAATCATTCTATCATCGTGAAAAAGTGATCAAAAAATCAGAAAATTTTGCACCACGCTTGGACATAACGTTTCCCACGATTTATCATCTATTAGATCAGTAATTAGCATTTTTTATCAGTGAATGTAAACATCCGCCATTTTGGATAGCACGTGCTATACAAAGGGGGGGAAATCCATTCCATGCGGGCCTTAAAAATTTTCTATAAGAAGACGACGCCGAAATGTTCCGGATTCTTTCAATCTTATCGACGAGAAACTGATCGAATTTTCCAGTAAGTGCGCCAAGTTTTTTGATGAAATCATTCCGTACATTTATTATTCTAATTTTTGTAAAAAGGTCGAGACAAAATCTATTTTTCTCTCTCATGATTCAAGGCAAAAACTTTCAATGATTCAAATTTTCCTCTGAGCCCAATCCTCAGGAATCCAAAAACTAGTGCAACTACATTATGAAAGACAATAACTAGTAAAATGGTTATTTGTGATGAGAGAAGAATATAACATCAAAATACTGCAGAGAAAATTCCACTAGTGGGTTCGATCACGAATGATTTTATTGAGGTGCATAAAAACTGTACTGGTCCTTGACCATGTCACCTCATAAAGTCGGTACCTTAGCCCTCTTTTACCCTTATATTCGTTCTCAGTTTTCCCCTTCCCCTCACCCAACTATTTGTCTTCAAAAATATTAAAAGGTTTTAGGAATGAAAATGTCGAGTAAAATGGTCGTTTACATTGAGCAAAGATATAAATGATGAGTAGCATAATTAATCGATGCATACTGGTGAGACTAGTAATGTATCTATTGTAATAGGTATAATTATTTCCCTCACTATGCTGAGAAGTTTCATATAGCGAAACTTTGCTGGACACGTATGAAAAAATTTAATAGAAAAACCTAGCGAATTTGCAAAATAATTCAATTGGATTTCTATAGAATTTTCTGTAAGTTTTTAGCCGATTCCATCGACATGTTGAATAGAAATGATTGTATAGAAAAAGTCAATGGAATTCGATTTTTTTATACAACTTATTCTATTGACATATTTTCTCTAGGATTCCTTCAGCTCAAATTTTCTAAGTTATTTTATTCGATTTTCTTTATGGAAAGAAAAGAAGTATGGAATGAAAAACAAATTAGAAATTCGAGGCGAGAAAATTGTGTAGAATATATTTCAATAGAATAAGTTGTATAGAAAAATCGAATTGTATTGACTTTCTCAATAGAATATTTTCTGTTGAACATTTCAATAACGGCGAAAAACTTATAGAAAAATCGATAGAAATCGATAGTTTTTTCTAGTAAATTTTTTTTGCATAGTAGGATGCAAGAGGTATTTCGATGCTGAGACTAGTAAAATTTTTGCGATCAAAGCTATTGACAAAATATAATAAATATTTCCTATCAAAAAAACTGCAGATCAGCTGCAAAATTTTCCAATAGAATCGGCAACAAACTAAGAGAAACTTCAATGGACGTCTGAGAGAGAAAAGCTATATAGAATTTTCATAGCCCAGTAATGACCATAAACAAGTGACCAGTAGAGCGGGACATTTGGAGGTTGGTTACGCTCGATTATTACTTGGCCACCCAATGCGAAAGGGACAATTCGATTTTAGGGGGACCCACAATTATTCAGCACAGCTTGAGTTCTCAAGTTGGGACAATTTTGTGTGGATTTTGCATATACCTTGTCCGAATAATAAGGAAGCATATTGTTATGAAAGATTATTAGGCGGAAGAACGTGGAATAAATTATTATGTATATTAGAATAATCGAAGCCTTTATTTACGAAACACACTGTTCAACGGTCAACGTACAAGTGAAGTATTTTATAGTGTGAATGCGCTCTCGTGCCGTACAGCGCCTGTGACATGTACCACTCATGTCGGTAAGAGGGAACACAGAGTAGGCGATCTACATTTTCGACACTCCCTCCCAACTATTTCGGAGTTCTCTCTTCTCAGACCAATCTCTCCGTCAAGTCTCACCTTTAAATCCTCTTTTCATTTCACCATTATAATACTAGTTGCATTGTCTTTGTAATACTTTTATAAACTCAATATGGCAACTTTTTCAACTCTTACAAACTAAATATGTCAGTGTTTCTTAATTACATAAGCTTAATATATCAACTGTTATAAACAAAATTTTAATTATATTTGAATTCAAACGTGAATTCAAATACGACGTAAGATTTTGTATTTTATCCGTCGAATGCAGGATGAGTGAAGCCGACGAGTGAGTTGTAAGCAGATTCTTGCACACACGAGGTGCGATCCAAGATGCCGACCTAAGCATCGCCGTGAAAACCTCCGACAGGAGGAAACACCCATTTTTTCAGCTCAGTCACGGCAATAGCGTGAAATAAGTCACACCACGGCTCCTGTAATTTTTCCCACGTACCAACAACGCTGTGAACTTTTCCCTTAATTTTGGGCCTAACCGTGGGGTAAACCCATTGAGTGCGTACCGGATTGATTGCAATATTTGAAATAATTTGATGTTAATCCCGACAATTACGCCCAACATCGTAGCCGGTAGTTCGAGTGTACCAAACTCTGGAGGTCACTGGTTGGACTCATTCGGAAGCTTCTGAGCAATCCTAAAAATTTTGTTGTTAGATTAATTTTGTGAACTGAGACAGTGAAGTTGTTTGCTGGACTGTAGAGTTTGTAATTAGGAGACTATAGTAAAACTGAATCGATTGTGGAGTTATAAAATTTCGAAACTAGAAGTATTATTTTATCGGGAGAGGTGACCTGAGTTGTACGAGTACCAATCCAGCGCTGGGGTAGCCATTCTCGGATTAAGTCAAGCTGAAATCGAAATATTTCAAATAGCTAAGCCAAGGGGTGAGCGAAATAGTGAAATAAGATTCTTTTTTGTAAATTTTGTTTTGACAGTCGAATCATACACCTTCTTGTAAATTCGGACACTAGCTTTGTCTGTCCGCTCCGCACGTGCTCTCTCTCTCTCTGT
>NW_021680519.1:88942-106323 GCF_001412515.2 Diachasma alloeum | reverse complement strand
CTCTCTCTCTCTCTCTCTCTCTCTCTCTCTCTCTGTCTCTCTCTCTCTCGCTCTCTCTGATCTGATCCATTTAACTGTTATAAATCCTCTTCTCTGACATTCTTTTATGTGATGAACTTTGATTTCACTAACGTGTCTCAACTTATTCCCTCCACTAGTCTTAGCATTAACTATTGCAGCTCTATTATCACACCATTGAACCATCGGAAGTGGGGGTTCGATCGGAATCAGTCTTAAGGAATTATAAATCGAAAGCATCTCCTGACTCGCCTCGCTCATAGCTACATACTCAGCCTGACAGGTGGATAGAGCCACATATGTTTGTTTATGAGTACGCCAGACTATAGTGTCTCCAAATAATTTAATCAAAAACCCACAAGTAGTTAACGAATTCTTACAATCCGCGAAACTAGCGTCTGAGTAACTTTGTATATTATCTAATTCACCTGTATATTTCAAACTTAAAGAGGTTGTCCCTCTCAAATATCTAAATACTCTCTTCACCATCATCACTGATTGGATTCACCTGGTGCCTACTCAAAACATTTACTGCATACGAGATCTCTGGTCTTGTTTCAACACACCATCGTCGCTATTCTCTTCCCTCGCCTTTCTCTCCTGATTTGTAACTTGTGTAGTGTTCATTGGTGTTCTTTGGGTGTGTGATCTATCAAAACTGAATTTCAGAAGTATCTTTTTAATATATGTTTCTTGACTCAAACTCATAACTCCATTCTCTCTATCTCGCCTAATAGTAATACTTAAAACTTCTTCGGTTCACCTAAAATCGTCATTTCCAATTCCAACCTTAACTTTGTTTTAACTTCTTCTAATTTCATTTCATCACTACTCGCCAACAAAATATCATCTACATAAAGTAGTAAAATTAAAAATTTCTCTCCATCGCGCCAAGTGAACAACCATGGTTCTAAATCTGAATTCTTCAACCCCATACTCAATGCGACTTCAGTAAATTTAATGTTCCACCGTTTGGGACTTATTCGAAGTCCGTAAAGTGCTCTCTCCAACTTACACACCTTATCTCCTTTCTTTATCAGTATGTGATGTTCCATCTGGTATCTCCATAAAAATCTCCTCATCTATCTCTCCATTCAAAAATGCTGTTTTCACATCCATTTGACAAACTTCTAAATCATATTTATTTATTATTGCTAGCACTGCCCTAACTAGAGGTAGTCTAGATACTGGAGCATACGTTTCCCACAACTCATATACATTTTTATCTTTGAATCCTCGAATAACTAATCTTGCCTTAAATCTCACCTTCCCATCAATCTCAATTTTTCGCTTGAAAACCCATTTAGAATCAATAATGTTTAGTCTCTGTCCGTTGCTCATCTTAAACGGTCTATTTACAATTTTCCACACCTGATTTTTCTCCATAGAATTCAACTAGTCTTTAATCGCTGATAGCCGCGAATTTTTATCTTCACTCTGAATTGCTTCTCTATAATTAGTTGGATCAGAATTTATCTTTGATAAAAGTGCATATATGCTCTCATCGTTTGCTTTTCCCACCTTTGATTCTATTTCATGATCATTAAAACAACTCAGAAAAACACTCGCCTTTAAATTCTCGTCAATTGGCATCTCAGAAAAACTTGTATCATTTATGTTGTTACTTTTGACTTCAGATATTTCTTTCGACAACAAAAATTCTCTTCTGAGTCTCCCTCTTTTGCGTTTGGATTCTCCCTCCGATTTTGAAATTGTCTCAATCTCACCTTCATTTCCATCGAATTTAACAAACCAATTTCCCTTATCAACAGTCTTACCTACCTCCGGAAAATCTTTGATATCAGTCTTTTTATATATATCTCTATAAACCAATTTTTCGTTAAACCTGACGTGTCTACTCTCGTAATATTTTCCATCTTCCGGTCTCAAGAAGGAATATCCTGAAGGTGTATATCCAACAAGAATAACACGCATGGCTACAGCTCGAAATTTAGGACCCGTCTTTCTCTGAAATTTCATGAATGCTACACTTCCAAATCTTTTTATTTGATTAATGTTAAAACTGTAATTCGGGGCAAATCTCTCCAAAGGCGTTACCATATCGTTCGACTTATGAGGAGTGTGATTGTATGCATACACACCTGCTGATAACGCTAAACCCCACACTCTCCGGCAATTTTGAATCGTACATATATGATCTAATTTTCTTTTGAATCGTCTGATTAAAGCGTTCCGATACTCCATTATGTTCCGGAGTATCAGGACACGCTAGTTGTAACTCCGCGTCTAGTTTATCCACTACTTCTATCGTGTACCCACCTGTAAATTCTGTCCCGTAATCAGATCGAAGATAACACACCTTCGCATCGTAACCCAGTAGATTACGTGCACTTTTTACAAACATTTCCAAACATAAACCGGTTTCAGTCTTTCTTTTCATGGGATATGCCTTCGCGAAACGCGAATAATCATCTATAAACACTCCTATAAATCGATAATTCTTGGGATGTGAGCATGGAGAAATTGGACCCATTACATCGGAGTGTATAATTTGCAACGATTGTGTTGCTCTCCTGCGCGTCGTTGGGAATGGCAATCTATTAAACTTTGATACTAAACACACCTCATAATTTACAAATGGCTCATCAAATACTACATTATTTAATTCTTTATTGTTGGGAAATTTTGATTGCAATGCTTTAAGATAAGCTAACGATGCGTGTCCAAATCTCATATGCCACAGCATCGCTTTATAATTCTGAGTAAACATCTTATTTACCTTTTGAAAGGGTGTTACTTCATCTGTTATGTCTTCATAGGGTGATTCTTCAATATTATGTATTTTCCGATCCCATACGGTAAAATCAAAATTTGATTATTCATATGGAATTTCTCTCTCGACTGTTTTCTCACCTTGATCTATTGTCTCGCCACCTATCTCACCTTTCTCTTTCTCTACCCTCATCTCTGTTTTCTCACCTGGTTCTTCATCACCTTTCTCATCTTTAGAATTCTCTTGTAACTTTGCTGTTGCGCTTCGTGTATAATATTTTCTCACCTCAGACTCACCACTCGCTAAATTCGCTATTACTCGCCTATTAGTATACTTGACTGAACGATCATCTCTAGAGTTAAATTTGTTCATTTCTAAATCTATTATCCAATATGGTTGTTTGTACATGCCTGAGATAAACGACTCGTTTGATTTTGGATCAAATATATCTATTTTTTTCGTTGTCAAGGTAAATAGCAAGTCCCATTTCTACGAACCTTCGTAAGGACAGCAAATTTGCTTTAAATATAATTTTAGAGTGAGTCAAATGCTCTGTTGCACCTGAGTCGACTAGTCTGCAATATATTTGTTTCGGTTTAATTCTTGAGTTTCGCTAGTCATTGCTTTGATTCCAGATAAATTACACTTTATTGCCATCAAATTATTCTGTATATTCATCATTCCATTTGGATCTGATTTACCTTTGTTTGAACTGTTCCCATCATTTGGTTTATCCGAATTCTTCTGATTGGACTGATTAGTCTGATTTTGCTTATTTCCATTTGAATTATTTTTGTTATAATGGTACTGAGAACTGTGTCCTCCTCTTGCTCTACGACTATCGAATCTCCCTCTTTTCCCACCATGACTATTCTCACCATTACCTCTCCTCTTCAAACCTCGCCTATATCTATTCCCCCCTGAACCTCGAGATTGGTTACTAAATTTATTATTGTATCCTGAATTACCTTTTGAATAACCCGACCGATCATTCTTTCGACCAGGACACAATTTTGCAATGTGGTTTCCCACCTCATTGCACTTGTAGCACCTCATGCCCTGTCCAGAGTTTGGACATTCGTTCCCATAGTATCCAAATGCCTGACACTCATAGCACCTTGGAATATTTGGCGTAGCAAGGTTTGCTGCTCTCACCTCTTTCTTTTTATCAGCACCCATCTGATTCTTTGCTGCCTTATCCTGCATCACCAACATTTTCAAATCCTCATATGAAATACCCTCACCTTTTGACGATTAAGAAACTCTAGAGGCTGAATGGATGGTACTGACACTTTAACAGCATTATAAAATGCATCTCTTTTCTCGATATCTGATAATGGAATAGCACCAGGGGCATTCTCATAATCTCTAAATTGTATCTTCAAACTATCCAATAAACTCTACTGCTGTCATTTTACCAAGAATGTATTTCATGTTATTTAAAAGTTTTCTAACTGCAGGTGATGTTATGTTTGTTTCGCATCTTTTGATTTCTCTTAATTGTTGCAAAAGTTTAACTGGATCTTTTATTTCAATTACTTTTGAATGATAATATCTATTGAGATGATTTATCAAGATGTCACGAACTTTGAATTTCTGTTCCTCTAGTGTTTTCTCTTCTACTACTATTTCAATTTTCTCGTCAATTATGTGAAGCAATTTTTTCTATCTCAGTTCTGAGGTAACGTAATGATAGAAAAGTTCAAATTTCATCTTTTGATGCAACATTTATTCTTCTCACGTTTTCCCCTTTAACTATTTCAAATTTTAATGACTCTGTGACTTTTTTAACTATTTTCTGCATTTGACTTTCCTGACTTTCAATTTTTTCTTCTTTTGATTCTTTGACTGTACTTTTTAGTTTTTCTGCAGCCCCTGATGGCGCTTTCTCATCTTCTTCTTGATCAGAATTACTCACCTCATCTCGCCTGTGAGTATTATCCTCACAAATCTGATCAAGAGTTTGAACAGCCCTCGCCACATTTGTCAGTTGTATCTGATAATTCTCCTGCATTTTTTCCATCCAGTCTTTCATATCATTCGTCGCCCGTTGTTCCTTTCTAGTTAATTTCAGCAACTCAACAATCTGTTCTGTCGATTTACTCGAAGCGGCACAGAAACCGTGCACTGCTGTAACAAGCTCACTCAACTTACTCTTCTGAGCCTCCAGTCTCTCTGATAGTGAAATTTCATTTTTGTTGTCTTTGGTAACTACAGTCTCTGGGGTTTTACTCTCTTGTGGGACAACTGTAATATTAAAGAGACCTGGAGCCTCATTTATAATTAGAGGTTTGTTTGATTTCCCTTTGTTTATAGTCTCAATTAATGCATCAGAAGTCTTATTGATTTGTCTTTCCACTCGCCTTCTCCCCAACATTCTCGCCATTTAGTTCTCTCACCTCACTTTCCTCACCATTCTCTGAAACCTTCATCTCAGTGGCAGATCATTAATAATCTTGTCTTCACTCCATTCTATAAGACTGTTCCACTGTTCATCATTCATCATTCTCTTTTCTGTGTGGGAGAAATTTAATTTATTAGATATTTCAATTATTTGCCGAGGACTGTAGCCCAAGACCAGTTGACCGAACAACAAGTATGGCTGGCCTCAGGATGAATAGGCATGTTAAAAATCCGAACACAAGATTTTCCCCATGCCTATCCTAGATAGTTAGGTCTTGTAATACCGAACGCAAATACACAATTGCTGACCGGCTTTCCAGAGCGACCATAATTGTAAATATGGATTTTTATGACTAGTATTTGATTCAATATTTGGAACGGAGTGTCTTTTATATGTGTGTCGTATGCCGGCCTACAATCACACGTGCACTTCCGTCCGCATGCATGCATTTAATTCAATTCATCATATCAACTGAGCTCACCAGTTTTGTAACCAAAACCTCTCTCTGGTATTATCAATAAGGTTTCTCCCTAAATGACCAGGGAGACCTGTTCTCCCCTGTGTATTTCATTCAATCAAACAAATTTTTCAGTTCTCTTACACTCTCACCGCTTATTAATTTAAATTTCATTTTCATTGAATCGATCCATTCTCATTCAGAGAATACAAATCATTGTGCACTAGTATTCCCCGAATGTTAATTTACCGGTATCCATGGTGATGCGCGCGCACACTGAAACAGGCACGAGAGACTCCAACGCACTTTTTTTTTAATTTTAATTTTTCTTTCTCTTTATTCATCTGTTTGCTCGAGCAACCTACGACTGCAGCCTATCGTCTCTGTCCCCATCCCAATGTTGCGCGCGCACACATTGCGTCTTCTCTCAATCTCGTTGGACTGACACTATTTTATTATTTCGTCTGTCATATTACCTCATGGCGTTCCCATGTTCTGCCCGCCAAGTCACCACGCTTGGCCGATGCACTTTATACTTATTTATCAAAGTAATGATGCACTTTATACTTATTTATCAAAGTATACTTACTATTTATACTTAGTTAAGTATAAAGATGGACTTTATACTTATTTATCAAAGTAACTTACTTGATTCTTCCATTCTTTCAATTTTTTCATCTGATTGATCTCCACCAGATTCAGCCATTGTCCTTTTCTATTCTCACCAGTCAGGTATGCATTCAGCACCCACCCGGCTTTTTCTCTCATTTCAATTCAGTTTTAATTTATTTTTATTTCAACAAACACGCGCAGTGGAAGCGTAATTATGGTTTACACAGCTCGGGCCTATAACCTGAAGGATTATTAGGCGGAAGAACGTGGAATAAATTATTATGTATATTAGAATAATCAAAGTCTTTATTCACGAAACACACCGTTCAACGGTCAGCGTACAAGCGAAGTATTTTATAGTTTCCGCTCTCGCGCCGTGCAGTGCCTGTGGCATACCACTCATGTCGGTAAGAGAGAACGTAGAGTAGGCGATCTACATTTTCAACATGTTACTTTTGAAGGAATCAGGTGGCTGGACACATAAGTACGTAATCATTGGGGTAAACAATCGAGTGATTACGAAGAGCGGGGTCAAAATATCAAAAATTGCCGCTAAAAGATAAGAACAAAACATGCGCAATCGACGGGAGTTGCTGGGTAAAATGGGATAGTGGAGTAAAATAGACTATATGTAGTGTAAATTTGCGTTTTTTGAGAGTGAATCATTATTCACTAACAAAAAACGCAAATTTATGTTGTCTATCTATGGCCGTTTTTTTGTTGCTATTACTTGTGATGATCACCAGATTAGAGATGTCTGAAGTCAATTGAAGGGATATTAATTTTTTTCTTCTCGTATACCCTTTCGGGTCTTTAGGATTTGTTTCCTTCCCACCCCCCAAACCCCTGTACCGTATTTGCCGAAGGACAAGGGAAAACCTCATTTGAGGGAAAAACCTGCCCAGATACAGTCGGCTCTCGCGAAACTCCCGCTCTACAAGGAAACCGTGAGATTTAGAGTGTCACAAATTTTGGCCCCCCCAGCCGGGAATCGAACCCGGGTCTCCCGCATACCAATCCCACACTCTAACCACGCAGCCACCGCCGTCGGTGAAGGGATATTAATTATTCTTGTTGTCTATATATGTCGCTTTTTTTTTCACCGATGTAGGGTGTGAGAGGGACTTATCGGAATGAATTACGTTTGACGATTACTTAATATGTTGGCAAGTTTATCTCCAACGATATAAACGTAAATATCTCGGAAATTAGGAACGACGAAGGGACCCCCTTTTGTTACGAATCTCCACAAACATCTGAAATATTATGAGGTATTCCATGCCAAATGAGTCAACGGCTGACCCTCACCCTCTTGAAAATTCATGACGATTCTTCCTACGATTGGGGGGATTGGAAAACTATCTCTCAAATTTTTTCAGTTTTTTTTCAAATTGTTCCCTTTTTTTTCATAACTCGAGTTCTAGTCATCCGATTTCGATTTATCAGGAGTAAAATTTTTTCATTTTTTACCGCCTATAGGAATATTTCTTGTAAATTTTCTTTCCAATCCCTAGATGCTCAAAGTAACGAATTTTCGAGAAAAAAAATTGAAATTCTTGAATTTTGTCAATTACGTCACGGTTGATTGTTTTTTTTTTCAGTAATTCCTATAATCAAAACATGAATTTTGAGTCGTCATACATGTTGGGTTTCGTCCTGGATCTAATTAATTTTTAATTTTTCGTTTTCAAAATTCCGCGAATTCGGTAAAAATACCTCAAAATGGCATTGATTGACTTCGATTACAAACAGTATGGAGTGAATTTAAATATATACCTATATATTAGGGACCATTGAAATATTACGTCGCACGTTTTTTGGACTTATCCGACCCCCTGCCCCCCCCCCAGTCTCAGACCGTCACAAAACATGAACCCTCCCTTATCTATTACGTCACACAATTCACAACCCACTCCCCCCTGTTATAACAAATACTTCAGTTATTTCATGAATTTGAATTGGAAAGAAACGAAAATAAGGAAGAGATCGCAAAGGATGGGTTAAACATTTGAATCAGTAACCGACGCTATTTGAACACTTCATAAGTTATAAAATTGTCATCGCAGCATTTTGAAATTATTTTCCGCAGCATTTTGAAATTCTTTGAAAAAATTGGAAGAAATAGCAGAACCTCTTTTTTTCGTGAACCTGAAGACACAAAAAAATTGCATTTGCAACTCCCTCGATTGAAAATTGCAAAAAAGGTGTAACAAAACAACTTGAGAAACCCCCTCCCCCCTTGTCGGACAGCGTCACAAACTACGACCCTCCCCCCTTAATCGTGTGACGGAATATTTGAACGTTCCCATTACATATTTTTTCGATACATACTTAAAGTCGTTTTAGGGTGTTTACATAATTTTAAAAAAAAATCGATCCTGGAAGAAACCCAACATGTATGACGGCTCAAAATTCTCGTTTTGATTATAGGAATTACTGAAAAAAAAATCAAAGTAATCAACCGTGACGTAATTGCCAAAATTCAAGTTTTTCAACTTTTTTTTTCGGAAATACGTTATTTTCAGCATTTCAAGATTGAAAATTTGTTTTACAAAACCATTCTTATAGGTGGTAAAAAATGGAAGATTTTGACCCTTAATAAATCGAAATCGGATGAGTAGAACTGGAGTTATGAAAAAAAAATGGAACAATTTGAAAAAATCCGAGAAAAAATCATATCTCCAAACTGGGCTCCCAAAAAAATCTGAAAAAAATTGAGAGATAGTTTTTCAAGCCCTCGGAGACAGGCCTTTTTGTTTTAATAAATATTCAACTAGAACAGATAATATGCGACACTGAAACGACAAAAGGCAATGAATAAATGGCTGAAGGCCTACACCTGACGCGGCCTGGGTCAAGAACTGTCAGGGCTCAAGATCCACTTTTATTATTTTAATCGACCGATAATATAATTGGTTTGGGCGCCAGTTAGTTTATTCTTACTAACAACGTTTTCCCGGCAATCTCAGGGAGTGGAAAGTTGGAAGACCCTTAATAAACAATTCGACAGAGAGAGAGAGATAAAAAGACAAGGCAAGAACACTAATAATTACTCACGTTTTAGATCGACAATTCCCACATTATTTATACAGACTCTCGGTTGCTCACTCTTCCACACAATACAAATTGACACACACATATATATATATATATATATATATATATATATATATATATATATATATATATATATACGATTAGACCTTATTCACGCGCTGCCAGGGCAAGAGTGACGCGAAAACCTGTTGAGCCCTTCAATCGCACAGTCGAGTGCGTATTCGACTATTTTGGCGGCTGCGCCCTAGTTGCCGACTAATGGCGTCGGGGCGGAATAATTCAAATTAGGATGAATTAGAATAATAGCAATCGACAATTTTACATGGGGTAAATTTTTACGGCAGTTTACGGGGCAACCGAGAGTGAGGGTAGGACGGCATCGACGTGAAGGAAAAATAAGATCTGGATAATAATATCTCCTGTCATACCTCCAATTATAGGAAAAATCGCCATCAATTTTCAAGAGGGTGAGGGTCACCCGTTGACTCATTTGGCATGGAATACCTCATATCGAATTTGATTATATGATGAATTCTATGAATAGAGCCCATATGAATTGGAATGAACCGTTAATTCACATTACCGAGGTACAGGATAATGAGTCAGTCAGTCATCAGAATTGAGTTCCGAAAATACAATATTTCTCAAGTTTCTATTTTATCGCTTTCCCCGGACTTCTTCAAACAATTATGTTTGTTTTTATTTTCATGGTATAGTCTGCCTCGCTGTACATTTTTTGCTTCGTACCCATTCTACTCTGCCGTGCATTTTACCCCGCTACCCCCTATTTATAAAGCTAACGGTATTATATGAATTAAACTATATATTTTAAAGGAAAATAATGTTGGGGGACATCACGTTCTTCATTCACGTACTTCCACGAAACTCCACTGATGGAGAACAACAAATTTTATTGAGGCACTCAATAACAGCACTGGCTTTACGTGAGGAAGAAAATAATTTTGAATTTTGTTGTTACTATTATCGTAGCCCGAATGTTTGAGAATAACCCATTTTATTGGGGTACTCAAAAAAATTACCGACCGGTCGGTTCTCAGCCAGGTCAAGTCATAAATGAGCTACCTCACCTTTATTTTACCTCTATATTCGTTTTAAACTTTCTTCCCCCATAAAGTGTATTCGCCCAAAATCATTCATTTTTTCCCCAAATTAATTGATCAGTATCAGGTATCAGGTAACCCTTTAAGATATCAAAACCATGGTAAAGAAAGAAAGAATATGTACATCGTACATAGTGTACACCCAGAAAAATTATTTCATGGGATCAAATAAATAAGTTCATTCAAATAGTACGAAATGAAGTTTGTATTCAAATTAATACAATTTTTTTTATTTGAGGTCCTGTGACGGGGAGGTTTCACTAACACCCAGCGCTAAAGCACGGTTGCTCGTACCTTCACTCCCGCTCACACCGACATGGATTGGTAGGACTTTCTCGTCAGAGGGTTAAATAACGGTTTTTTTTCCTTAGTAATGAATCTTTATTTGAACCAAACAAATTTTTTACTGATAGCAAATAAACTTTTTTGTTACATCAAGAAAAAAATTTTATTCGAATTAGATATTTTTTTGTTTGAAATTAATAAAAATTCATTTCATTCTAATGATTTACAAATTATACAGAACAATAATGTAAGAATGATTAAAAAAAAATCCAATCTATTAGTCGATAAAACAAGAGAGACAGAAGAGAAATTTGAATGATTGTTGTCACTTCTTTTATCGACCCAACAATATCAAAGAAACACGCCGCAAACCTAACCCTAGTAAGGGGGCAGATCCACGTCAAATCGACCACTAAAAAACATCGATATCAGGGATTTGCTCGCCGATTTTTTGCTAACATCAGTGACATAAAAAAAAATTCCTAAATGTTCAGCCCTTAATATTGATTCATATCGAAGTTATGATTTTTTCAATTTCCCAAGTTTTTTTTCGATATTTGTGACGCAATTTCGAAAAACGGTTATGTACGCTCGAATTTTGGAAGTGACTAGAGAAATGATCGACCTTTACAAAATGTATGATAAAATCTTTCAGAAAATCGGTGATTGAAGGTCGTAAGTCCATTTTTAGCTGAGTTATGAGATAAACAATTTTCATTTTCGAATTAGGATATCTCAAAAACCTAATTTTTTAAAAATCTGAAATTTTAACCACATATTCTCAGCATATTGGACTATACTTTCACCAAGTTATAAGGATTATTTTGCACTCCATCTCATTTTAGAGAAGGTTCAAGCAAAGTTAAAATCTGTTAATCTCGAAATTTCCACAAACAAACGATGCAATTTTCATAAAGTTAGTTTGGTCTGACAGAGGGAAAACATAGTTTGAAAATAAAAGCAATTACTTTCAATTCCACTCAGCCGATCCCGAGTTATTGACAGTTTAGTAAAGTCCGTTGTTTGAGAATCCTCCAAGACGTAAGAATAGACAGTGGCAAAAAACTGACATTACTCAACTGTCAATAACTCGAGATCGGCAGAGTGAAATTGAACATAATTGCTTTCATTTTCAACCTATTTTTTCTCGCTTTAAGACAAAACTAACTTTATCGCAATTGCATCGTTTGTTTGCGGCAATTTCGAGATTGACAGATTTTAACTTTGCTTCAACCTTCTCTAAAATGAGAATGAGTGCAAAACAGTTGTTACGTCTGGAGACGTATCGCATTTTTATTGAAATGAAAGAAAAATTGATAATGATTGAAAAATAATGGAATTAGAAAATAATGAATAATACGTGGTTTCAAAAAGCATTTCGCATTGGAGGTAATTGAAAGCGAGTCTCATTTTTAATCGATATTACTCGTGAAAATATAAGGAATTTAATGAAGAAAAAAAGGTATAAAAAGAAAAGAATAAGTTCATGTAACGATCATGTGATCGTTGGGTGGCAACACTTTGAATTGTCTCCAAGAGCGTTATCACCAGGAGGTTCAGGTATCCGTGCCGAGGTGTACCTTGGTGCATCGACATCATGTCATGCCCCCTCCTTTGACAAACACATCAAAATTCATACACATACATTAATTAGTACATCCACGCAATCCGAGGTAATAAAAGAGCGTCGATGCACCCCCAAAGTTAGTTCCCGCCGTTCATCGTTCCCGGTCATTTCTCGCGTCATCTAAACCATTCAAAAGTTGAAGAATTTGGTCCCTCGTCTTTTTTTTTCTCTCTTCAAGAGAAACTAATTAAAGTGTGAACTTCCGTTCCAAAAAATTGTAAATTTCTTTTACGTGAAATTATTGTGAAATTTTTATAAATATTAGCGGGATTAATTGTGAACTGAAAAAAAATCTGTGTAAATTTTTTTTTTTAACCAAATCGCTAACCAACCGAATATTGGATTACTTCAAGAAACTACAACAAAATGGATGAGTAAAACAAAATAAATAATAAATTTGATTTAAATCGGGAAATGAATTTTATATTCTATGACAATTTATATTTAAAATTGGTGAAAATTAATCCATTTGTAAATTGTTTAATTCAAAGAATTCGATTTCGTTAAAATTTGAATATAATTTAAATAAATATTGACTGCATTTATTGTGAATTTTTATCCTCTATTATTCTAACAATTCACCCGACTCCAATCCCGAGCTATTACCGAAAGGTAGGCTCAAAATCGGAGAAAATAACTGTCATAATTTTCCAGAATTTATTGGATTATTAAAATTACAATTGAATATTTATTGGGAAATCATGACGTAACACAGTTCTTGTAACTTGGTGAAAAGATAGTCCAATATACTGAAAATATGTGGTTAAAATTTCACATTAAAAAAAATGAGGTTTCTGAGATATCCTAATTCGAAAATGAAAATTGTTTATTTCATAACTCAATTAGCAATGGACTTACGACCTTCCATCACTGATTTTTTCAAAGATTTCATCATATATTTTGTGGAGGTCGATCATTTTTCCGGTCATTTTGAAAATTAGAGCGTACAAAACCGTTTTTCAAAACCGGGTCAAAAATATCGAAAAAAACTTGGGCAATTGAAGAAATCATAACTCCGATATTTATCAATATTAAGGGCTAAAAATTTAGGAAATGTTTTTTTTTTATGTCACTGATGTTGGAAAAAAATCGGCGACCAAATCCCTGACATCGATGTTTTTGAGTGGTTGATTTGACGCGGATCTGCCCAAGGACTGCTTTACGAAACGCCGCTGAAAACCTGACGTTAGCCACGGAAAGAAAAACGTGATGAGAAAAAAAGAAAATCGTCCATCTGTTAAAAGTAACTTGATTCCTTCAGAAATTCCAGATATTTTGTTATTCTGGAAGATACTATAATTGTCTAGATGTTTCAATTGACAAATCTACTTTTTATTTTTTCATTTTTCCGCTCTGCCAGTCAATGGCAAAGAAAAGGAACTGCGCGCAGCGGTGTTTACCTCCTATGGCGACCAATCTGGAGTGGAATAATCTATATACTAAAATCGAGTTTAAGGTCTCCGTCAAGGCACCCCAATCCAGAATTAAATCAACGCACCCCCAACGTTAGCTCCAAATAAAAAAAAATAAAATTCAAGTGCGAATTTAATGCATCATCTCAATCAGAAGACGTGCCTCTGAGGGCGGGAAGTTCCTCACCTAAATAACACGTGATTTCGACCATTCTTGATCCCCATTTTGTTTCACCATCAATAGAAGGAAGAAAAAATCATTCAGTCGTGTAAATATTAGCCTTTTTCATTGCGTGTTTATTTTCAGGTTGAAAATTTTGCGTTTCTTTCAAACCGATTTTTTCTGGTTTAAATTTTGACATATTTCTTTGTGGGCTAAAATGTCGGTGAAGCAGGTGACCCCCTCACCCCCCTTGCTTGTTACAGTTCAATTGTTTTACCGACATTTCTTTCCTCAATGAAACATGTCAAAATTTAAACCAGAAAACATCGTTTTCAAAGAAACGCGAAATTTTTAACCTGAAAATAAACACGCGAAGAAAAACACTATATGTTTCACATAAGTATAATCACACGTGGAAGTTTTTCTCAGAGAACGTGATTTGCTCAAACGCGGAGTATTCTTTCGGTTAATATGACGTTTTATTGTATAATTTTGCAACTTTTAGCGGAATATATAAGTAATGTGGAGTCAGAAGGGCGTAACGTCACTCGTCGCTTCAATTCTATGGAGTTTATGAGACAAAAGAGTTTTTTCTTTCAATCGTGATGATCTCAAAGACATAATTTTTTTAATGGATGAATCTGTGAAAAGAAAAAAAAAGAAAAAACAAAAAAAACAGAGAGCTAGAGGTTGAAGGATTTGACATGGAATATCTCATATAACTTTTCCCATGCGATTTAATTCAAAATCTATGGGAAATAACAATTTTAATGGTGTTCCATTTTATCCAAGGGAGTTACTTCACTCTGTCCTTCATTCTTTCCCGGTTTTATCTTCAATTTTCAAAGATATTATCTGTTCAGCCATGAATTTCAATAAGAATTCATTTATTGGTGGGATAATTCGATGAGAAACAGCAATTTTTTGTCATTTTCAGTAGTTCACTCACTCAAAGTCTTAATAGCTACCAAACAACTACGAAAGACTAACTTCTTTTAATACGAAAATATTCATTTTATCCATAATTTTTGGTAAAAATTACAGATTTTATTGTAAATTAGATTTTTGAGATAATCGCTATTGAAAACAAGTGGGAAATTGCTCTTATATCGGATATAGTACAGTTTAAAAAAAAAAAAATTAGCAATATGCTTCCGAAGAGTCATTTTGCATACTGTTCTTTTTTATCATATATAATTCATACTTCATTTTATTTCATTAAATTGAATGTGTTTCTTGTCAACTAATTGTGTCGGATTTTCCGTTTAGTTAGTTGAATCCCATTTCAGGTATTTAAACCTGATATTTCAGTTGCTCATAACAGGTTTGCATGAATCCGCCGGAATGGAAATAAATTATCTCAATATTATTAAATATGTATCTATGCCACTCCTTTATTTAATTGATGTGAGGTCGAATTAATTCCCGTTAATAATAATTAAATCAATTTAAACCTTATTCTTCCATTTAAATGGTTAATGCAAATGTATTTTCCACAATAATGAAAAACCAACAAGCTTTCGAATACTATGAGAATAATTTTTGAAATTCTTGTATAAATCAAATGAAAGAATGATGCTCTAAATTATCATAAAATTTGAGTCGAAGTTTCGTGGCATTTGACCATCAAAAAATTTACTCTTTCAAGAAATTGCTTACGTTCCTCCTTAATATTCTTTAAGTGTATTCTTGAAGAAAAATTTCATAGCTCCAACGATAGCTGGTATATTAATGATGATTTAAAATAAATTGGATCGCAAAAAACTGCAAATTTCCAAAAAATCGTATGTTTCGCAATTATCAATATGTTTAATTAAATTATATTGTTTTATGATTTTTTCTCTTCAAAATATTGGCCTGATGCCCAACTTTTCAGAAAAAAATTGGTAAAGGAATCCCCGGCATCGAATTTTTTGGATTTCGGATTTGGCGTGGAACTGCCCATAACAAAATCATTTGGGAATCCCGTGAGAATGAATTTCCCCAGGAGATAAATACGCCTTTTACGCCCTTTCGTTAATTGAACGGACAAAGCAACCATTTTTTTCTTGATAAACATTAAAAACGTAAAAACTTAATGAAGAAAAAAATGGAATTGAATAATTGGAATATTCATCCAAAAATTTTTGTTCATATCAATGCTGAAGTACAAAAGAGAAATACTGGAAAAAACGTCTAGGGTGTTCATAGCACCCCACGCGAGGATAACAGAGATAAAATTATTTTTCGCTGTTATTCCGTGGTTCCTGCAATTTTTAGTTCAAGATCCAATTTCTGGAAATTGATGAAGAGTCGAATTTGAATCAAACAGCGTCATTCAATAATTAATAAAGATTATTATTTATTATTAAATTAATTATGAATGACCATTGATGCAATCGTGAGCGCAAGTACTTGGATTCATGCATCCAGTTCTCTTGCGGAGATCTCCCATTCATTTTCATTGGGCACCACTGGTATACCTTCATCATTTGTCCAATTGCAACTACTTCTGCCATCTCTAAAGTCAAATTAGTACTAAGGAATTCGCCCGATAACAAATGAATAGTATTAATTTCTGCTATATCGACACTGTTTAACAGACGAAAATGGTGGTGTACGCAAAGAGGATTGACTAAAGTAGAGGCTCAGATCTCGGGGTTGAAGTGACCCCAAGCCAAAAATAGTTCGACCCCAACGGAGGGATGGCGCCACGGTCGAATCTGACGGCTGGGCGGCCTGCCTGCGCGGGTAACTCGGCAGTAGCCGTCCCGTTGTCACAGGGATAGTTTCGGACGGGAATTTATGCTCTCCTCGTCCTCAACATGTTTTTAATGTTTTTCAGGTGATTCATTTGCTGGCTAATTAATATTAAGGAATGAAACCCAGACGGTGTGATGGAGAATTGTACGATCAAACGAACTTACCTGTAAGTGAAGTTCAATCGTGATTATATGAAGAGCCTCGTCGAGAGATTTTAATAACTTGTAGTAGTCCGCCTGCGGCTACATGGAGCCACACGCCTTCAGAAACCATAGAAAAAGTTGGCTGTGGCACCTCGGCGTTGAGGGCTCGCCATCTTATCATTAGTTTAAAGTTAAGCAATAGTGTAGAAAAAATTGGACGGGTTTGGGAAAGCTAGTTGGGAGGGACTGAAGATCTCGACGAGGCTCTTCATATAATCACGATCGAACTTCACTTACAGGTAAGTTCGTTTGATCGTACAATTATATTCGAGCCTCGTCTTCGAGATTTTAATAACTTGTAGATGTTCAGAGAACATCCAATTTTTTCTTTTTGTTTGTTTTTTTTTTTTTAATCAAAATCCCAGATTTAATATGAATATGAATATTAAAGAGTTTAAAGACGAATGTTAATGGACAAAAAGAATGGTTATTGACGGAACCATATTCAATATAACTTTGACAAAAAAGCTTTGATCAACGGCAATTATAGAAATGTACAAATCGTACTTCTAAACCTTTCGAGACTTACTCGTTTTCTCACAGCAG
>NW_021680519.1:87574-88452 GCF_001412515.2 Diachasma alloeum | reverse complement strand
TAATTTGTTTCTGAGATGGGATAAATGAAAGCAAGGAAGCAGAGTTGAACTATCTAACAGGGGGAGACCATTATACCATCGGTCTCACGATTGGAATTCTGCGAATTGTGACAAATTCACAATTTATTCCCAGACTAAACGTAGAGAAAATTTTGTCACCAATCAGGATTGAAAAGGTGTCAATCGACACTGTAAGGAGATTGCCGTGCTGCACGCATTAGAGATTGCGTTGGTATTTTGACAAGAGGGACAGAAAAGGTCCATTTTTGGATTGAAAAAATCCTGCTCACCTAAGTTTTGAAAAAACTTAGATTGCAATGTACAGCACCAGTATTCACTTTGGAAGGAATGTAAGATGCATTCGACCGAAGTCTTCGCAACAGTGCTAAGACTCTTGAACTGATTTGTTCAGATAAGAGAATTTTGTACCTTCCAACCCGTTAATGTAGGGAGTGCCTGCGATGTTATTAAATTTGAGCAAACACTCACAGGATCATAGGTCGCGAAAAAACACCTAAAAGCTAGGTGAATGATCAAAACATTGAGGAATTTATATTGTTATGCCTTTCTCATACTGGCCAGATGTTTCGACTTGATCTTTTAACGCAGAGGTAAATTTCCAACCTAAGAAGACTGCGTCTGAAAGAATCTTTGTTCTAGACTGATCAATTCAATTAAGAGCTACTAGGGAAGATCTGGCTGAGGAGAACAAGAGATCATTCAAAATTTCCATAATGAATGATCATCTTAACTTTTTTTTTTTTTTAATTCTTCCAAGTTTTTCAGTGTAGCGTATACTCAATTCCAATGTAGACCCATACATTTTAATAAGCTTATGAGGCGAAAACACACTCTAATGGAATAAATTTTCCAGATTG
>NW_021680519.1:84319-86778 GCF_001412515.2 Diachasma alloeum | reverse complement strand
TGTCTCTAAGATCTGACCCGAGCGTCTAAAAAGGCTGAGAGACATGTAACATCGCTTACCTTTATTTCCAATCGATTATTTATCCAGGGAAAAGTCGATAAGCCAATGCATGTAATATTTGCAATTTCACTATAGATGTCTAGATATTCCACACAATTTATGTGTTTCCTCTTCTTACAATCATCCATGACTTTGGAAAAACTGTGTAAAAACGGAGAAAAATAGATTATTACAATAAAACAAACTGGAAACTCTGAAAAGCGTGCGTTCCACACGCGCACACACGAAAACAATGATAAGATGGCGAGCCCTCAACGCCGAGGTGCCACAGCCAATTTTTTCTATGGTCTCTGAAGGCGTGTGGCTCCATCTAGCCGCAGGCGGACTACTACAAGTTATTAAAATCTCGAAGACGAGGCTCGAATATAATTAAATTCCCCATCAATCGATCCCCATTGCATCCCTTAATCTCTGTAACAAAAAAATACAAACTACGACAAAAGTCATGGGCCAGTGAGAAACATAATTTTATATGATACGTGCGTGTAACCGCATGGGTTTCAGATGACTATAGTCAACTGGAAAGTAGCGGGTTTCGAGCGCCTACCCACACTTCACTGAAATCCGAAATAACGCATGACGCGCATGCGCATCACCTATTCAAGAGAATAACAAGGAACGAAATCTAACCTCCGAATAGTGAATACATGGAATGACTGAAAAATGAAAAGGTGATTTTCGAAGCAGATAAAATGAGCCCAAATCGTATAATTTCTGATATTGATGAAGAGTTAGGCAGTGAGGAGGATTTATTTACTGATGAGGAGGAGTTGATTGGTGATGTGATATTTGAAGAAAATGGAAATGAAATATTCTCCAATGAAGCAGCAGCAGGATCGCCAAAAACTCCTTCTTCGATCAAATACTATAACTTAAGGGCTTGATTCAATTCTAATGATCAAAATAATGTCAAGGAAACACAGAGAAAAATTATTTTTGCTTTTCAGAGACATGTCACAGAATTAACCGAAGCTTCACTGATATTTGGTGATTGATTTCTAGAAATTAGTGATAAGTCATTGAGAATTCAGTAACGAAAATGAAATTTTTCAATCACACTTTTTTATGATTACTTTTTTAAATAAATGTGATCTTTTTTCTTCAGTAGGAGACCCGGGTTCGATTCCCGGCTGGGAGAAGCAAAAATTTTTTCTCTCTAAATTCTAATTCTCTTAGAATTCTTTAATGCCTAAAGGAGGTTAGGCGGTGTATGAGGTGAATTTGAGAGTGAATTTCTGTGGTTCCCGGTAGCTTAGTCGGTAAGAGTGCCCGGCGCGTATCTGGGAGATCCGGGTTCGATTCCCGGCTGGATGAAGCGGAAATTTTGTCTCTCTAAATTCTAATTCTCTTAGAATTTTTTTTTTGTTGCCTTTCTGATGAAAAGGGATTTTTTTAATTTGTTGTTTTTTTTGTTGCAAAATTCAGCCCCCCCCCCGTCGGGGGCTTTGCCCCCTGGGCCCCCTTTTCTCGTGGGGGGCTGCGCCCCCCACGCCCCCCACTCGCCCCCACCCAACCGCCGAACTTCATCACGCACTTACATATAAAATAGTATACGCAACACGTGCGAACAGCAGGCGGTAGCTGCTTTCCGCACTAGTTACGTAATGTACTATTCTTCTCGACGCACAGTGACTTTTCACCATTCGCCCGCGAATTAAAAATTTCCCCTCCTAATTGAAATAAACGGATGAAAAAAAGGCTGTTTGACGGAAAACTAAATTACTGATCAATTAACACGCTTTCATCCCTGAATCTCTATAAAAAATGGAAGAAACTGTCATGGAAATCACAGCGCAGTAAGAAAAATCATTGTTTTGCGGCGCACAGTGACTCCCGGTAATTAAAAATTCACCTCTCTGCTCCTAATTGAGATTAAGAGATGAAAAAAGGGCAGTTCGACGGAGAATTAAATTCTCCATTAATTAACCGTTTTTCATCCCTTAATCTCTGTAAAAAAAAATAACAACTACCATGAAAGTCAGGGGCCAGTAGGAAAAATAATTTTTTCGCGGCGCACACTGACTTTTCACCATTCGCACGCGAATTAAAAATTCACTTCTCACTTCCTAATTGAGATTAAGAGATGAAAAAATGGCAGTTCGACGGAGAATTAAATTCCCCATCAACTAACCCTCTTTCATCCCTTAATCTCTGTAAAGAATGGAAGAAACTGTCATGGAAATCACAGCGCAGTAAGAAAAATAATTGTTTTGCGGCGCAGAGTGACTCCCGGTAATTAAAAATTCACCTCTCCCCTCCTAATTGAGATTAAGGGATGAAAAAACGGCAGTTCGACGGAGAATTAAATTCCCCATCAATTAACCCTCTTTCATCCCTTAATCTCTGTAACAAAAAAATAAAAACTGCCATGAAAGCCAGGGGCCAGTTAGAAAAATAAT
>NW_021680519.1:83899-83986 GCF_001412515.2 Diachasma alloeum | reverse complement strand
ATTTCCCTGACAGTTTCCTCCATTTTTTACAGAGATTAAGGGATGAAAGAGGCTTAGTTGATGGGGCATTTAATTCTCCGTCGAACT
>NW_021680519.1:82604-83836 GCF_001412515.2 Diachasma alloeum | reverse complement strand
CGGGCGAATGGTGAAAAGTCAGTGTGCGCCGCGAAAAAATTATTTTTCTTACTGGCCCCTGACTTTCATGGCAGTTTTTATTTTTTTGTTACAGAGATTAAGGAATAAAAGAGGGTTAATTAATGGAGAATTTAATTCTCCGTCGAACTGCCCTTTTTTCATCCCTTAATCTCAATTAGGAGGGGAGAGGTGAATTTTTGATTAGCGGGAGTCACTGTGCGCCGCAAAACAATTATTTTTCTTACTGCGCTGTGATTTCCATGACAGTTTCTTCCATTTTTTACAGAGATTCAGGGATGAAAGAGTGTTAATTGATCAGTAATTTAGTTTTCCGTCAAACAGCCTTTTTTTCATTCGTTAATTTCAATTAGGAGAGGAAAGACAAATTTTTAATTCGTGGGCGAATGGTGAATTTTTTCTCTCTAAATTCTAATTCTCTTAGAATTCTTTAATGCCTACAGGAGGTTAGGCGGTGTTTGAGGTGAATTTGAGAGTGAATTTCTGTGGTTCCCGGTAGCTTAGTCGGTAAGAGTGCCCGGCGCGTATCTGGGAGACCCGGGTTCGATTCCCGGCTGGGTGAAGCGGAAATTTTTTCTCTCTAAATTCTAATTCTCTTAGAATTCTTTAATGCCTAAAGGAGGTTAGGCGGTGTTTGAGGTGAATTTGAGAGTGAATTTCTGTGGTTCCCGGTAGCTTATTCGGTAAGAGGACCCGGCGCGTATCTGGGAGACCCGGGTTCGATTCCCGGCTGGGTGAAGCGGAAATTTTTTCTCTCTAAATTCTAATTCTCTTAGAATTTTTTCAAAGTCACTGTGTGCCGAGAAGAAAATTATGTTTCTCACTGGCCCATGACTTTTGTCGTAGTTCGTATTTTTTTGTTACAGAGATTAAGGGCTGCAACGGGGATCGATTGATGGGGAATTTAATTCTCCATCACACCGTCTGGATTTCATTCCTTAATATTAATTAGCCAGCAAATGAATCACCTGAAAACATTAAGAACATGTTGATGACGAGGAGAGCCTAAATTACCCTCCGAAACTATACCTGTGACAGCGGGACTGCTACTGCCGAGTTACCCGCACAGGCAGTTCGCCGAGCCATACCTCCATTGGGGTCGAACTATTTTTGGCTTGGGGTCACTTCAACCCTGAGATCTGAGCCTCTACTTTAGTCAATCCTCTTTGGTGTACCATCTCTCTGGTATAAACGAACCGCCCCCCCCCCCCCCC
>NW_021680519.1:71812-82536 GCF_001412515.2 Diachasma alloeum | reverse complement strand
CCCCCGCCATAAGTTTAAGATGTTATTGACAGCTGTCATGGATAGGAGAATAGGAAACCTCGTGCTGATTAAGTAGATTAGAGTCATAGCCTGGCCAGAGATTGGTTGTCATACACGAAATTAATGTGTTAATGTTTACAAACAATCACATTGATGTCACTACGCCTGATAAACCACGATTCTAACCTCGCTTCGTTCAGCTAGGTCGCGATTTTCGGGCCCGTGGCATAAAATAGTTGACATGACACACGGATCACAAAGTATTTCCGGAAGAATTTTTCCATTCGTTGATATGAAAATGATAAAATCTACTATTTCTAATGGAGATTTCGAATCCAATAGAATTGAGATATGAGATATTGATTATTTCTGCTGCTATATTCTCTATCAGGGTTTCATGAATGGAGTCAAAATCGTGAGGACCTAGTGCGGTAATTGCGATTCCCACGAATTAAGCACTTTATTTGAGACAATAAGCATCAACAACTGCTGGAGTCCTATGATTTTAAACGAAAGTTACGAGGAGCGGGAAACTTCAAAGGTGCGGCGGACGTATGTACCTAACGATGATTCCAACTCAATTAACAACCGGATGACCCTTTTTTATCATTTCCCAAATGAAACGGAAGCTACCACTGACTTCCCCAAACGATTTTGAGTAAATCTAGATATTTTTTTTTAATCCTCGTCTACCAACTATACGCATTTTTTTATTTAATTAATTAAAAATCGAAAACTTTTTCCCAAACAATAAAAATGCTTTCCTAAACATCCCCGAACGATTTCTAAATGATTGCAATGAATGAAAATCAATAATTAATTTTTCGTCTGCCAAGTATATGAAGGTATCAATCATTCTTTCTAATTGATAAAATTAACAAACTAATTGGCGCAAATTGGTCCAAATAGTTCAGCTTTTAATATTTACTCATGGATTTCAGTCATTTTCGCCTTTTTTACCCGAAAATGAAGAGCCACGTTAACAACCACGTTTCTCCGTGGCTCCTAAATGGCCAGGAAGAGAATAAAATTCTAGATAAAAAAGGTCCAAAGAGTTTTACTTCTACACCCAATAGTACGGTAGCTAGGGGCTTTCTAATTAAGTCCATAGGGCTCAACAATACCTACATTTGAAAAAGAAAAAATTCAATTTCACCCATTCATTAGCGAACACCTGAAGAAAAACTTTACCACACACATACATACATACGATTTAAGATCATTTTCAACTCACCAGGAAAATTTTCTCTACAACTCAGAGAGAAGAGTTCAGATTCTCATAAGTTTCTCATAAGTATCGTGATTCTCTTATTATAAGGAAATTTTAGTTCTTGAATTGCAAACTTTGGCATTTGATAATTGGTCATCAAATTAAGAATGATCCCGATTTTGAGATATTTTATGTCACACGGCGATAAAAGTATTATCTGACGAATGTGATTATAATAAAGAAAGTAGAAAAAAATTGTTTAGTACATTACATGCCCGAGCCTTGAAAAACAGATCATCCTCCCCCACGTGCAAGATTGCCTTCCGAACCGAAGGCGAGGATGGCAAGCACGTGGGGGAGGGTGATATGTTTTCCATGGCGAGGTGTGTATATTAATTTTCGTGTCGAGGGACCTGCAAAACGCCAATTTCGTGGCGCTGCGCACCACGAAATTGGCGTTCTTCAGGGCCGCCGACACGAAAACTTTTTTTCCAACCCTCACAGCTCGCCCGATTATCCTTAAGGATGTTCTACACCCTTTCTGCCAAAATTCACGTTTTTTTAATTTTTCTGGCAAACTTATGATGGAATTGACGTGAAAAAATATAACGTTTTTCCGTTTTGTCATTATTTAATGACTGACGAAATTTTAAGGTGGTGCGAACATTTTCCTGCGTTTTCTCTAAACTTTTAAAAAGAATCACAAAACTGTAGAAGAAACGCATGAAAATTATCGCACCACTACGTAACTTCGTGAGCCATTAAAGAATGACAAACCACAAAATCGTTATATTTTTTCACGTCACTCCCATCGATAATTTGCCAGAAAAATGAAAACAACATCAATTTTGGCTAAAAGAGTGTCGAACATCCTTAAAGTCAAAAATGTCAGAATCTCTCATAATTCTAACTATTGATTCTAATTAACTTTATTTGAAGGAAATCCCAATAAACGCAACATTGAGGAAGTTGAATCATTCTATTTTCTTCTTACCTAAATGATTTGGACAATTATAATTTGTTGATCAATCGAAAATACAAAGTTATTGTAATCGAGCTAATTGGGTCCGGGAGCTACGATCACTCGACGATCGCTCTGTGCCCTTCCCTGCGCTATAGGTACAATCATAAAATTACTCAACAATACTCACAGTATTTAACTCCGTCTTTGACATAATTGGTTTCCAAAAATCCGCGAAGATTCTGAACGCCAGTATGCACGGCATAGCCATGATCTTCAACACTACTAACAGAACACGCAATTTTGGATCCTTGCCTCAATTTGCCAACATCCAAATTTTGATTAATCATTTCAGGTTCAACCGAAAGAATAACTCGATGTTTACTCTGTGTATTGATAGTTTTTACACAGCAAACTACATAGTCTCCTCGTTTGTAAAGCTCCGACAGAGGTCTGAAGTCTGCTGGGTGAGCTTTTGAGGAGACTATATTCTGGAGAAGGTTTGTGTAGGCTTCACTGATATTCGTGACTGGTAAAAATCCACTCAATCGCCCTGGGAGAGAAATGGTGACATCGTACTGGGTAGAATTGTGCACTCGACCGAGAAGAGTCATTCCTTGTGAGAGAGTTGTGTACGTTAAACATTGTGCAGTCCTTGCAACGATTTCGGTATTCAATTCTACACGTTCACCTCCAAATCCGTCTGCATTAGGCTTCGGGTTTGACGTTCGATGAAATAACTGAAAGAAAAATAATTTCCATTAGCCGTTACCCATTAGGATGGCTCAAATGTTGAAAAAAATTGAATTTCGATTCTTTTTATTCTGAATATGGTAAGGAAAATAATGATGAACACATAGGAATTTTTTCAAATTTTTAAAATTATTTTTGTACTGGCGCATAGCAGTTCAATTTGCTATGCACTTTTACACGTTTTCACAGAGAGAATGTGATAATAATTTTTTTAATACTCATTTACTCAATTTATCGTTATCACCTTTTGTAGACTTTCTGAAAGGGAGGTAAGAAATATATAAAAAAAAAATTTCTCTGCAAAATAGCTATTTGTTATTGAAATAAAAATCCGGATTTATGCGAGATTTAGAGATCTTCAGACGCCTCTACGAGCCCTATGGAGCGTCCATTATTCGCCTAGATTTGATAGAATGATCAATAAACTATTTGACAATCGTTTGGGAAGGAAAAAAAAATTACAATAAATCCAATGCCGAGTAAAATGCGAAAGAAACTTGATAAATTTTCGTCCAAGGACAGGTGTCCGGCTTATCCGGTGCTTCCACAACGGTCGTATAAACAGACATTGAACCCAGGCAAAAAAATTGTACCTGAGGTACTGACCCTTTTAAGAAAGGGACCGACCTTTCAACCCGCGCGTCTGCTGACTGTACATGATTTTATTTCTTACATAAAAATGTTATAGTTACAAATTTTTTTATTTCAAAATTTACATGGTTGAATCGATCAATTTACAGCAATTTCAACAAAATTTGAATAGAAGAAATAGCGTCATTCTAAACAGTACCATGCCATTAATATAATTTTCATGTATCGTTGATATTTAATACTATTAATATTAGTTTCCAATGGTTTTTTTTGCTTCCGAATAGAACCATTGTAATCGTGCTGTTTTCAGATTTTCTAATTTTGATTGGGTATGATATAGAATGGTGTGAAATGTAAAAATACGAAGTTTGGCGACCATGTCTGTCGGTGACAATGTCCATCGCCACCTTTTCGGTGGTCAATTTTTGGAAAATTGAGTAATTAGTTGGCTAAACTTATTCCAAAAAATCTAAAATTTTGTCAGATTATAGAGCTTAACAAGAACTAACTCTGTGCAAACGTTCAGCCCGATTAATCAAATAGTTTTTGAGAAAAAGCTATTCGTTTTTAAATCGTTTGTCGCTAATATTTTCGAAGCTAGTCAAAATATTCGTTTCGATGCCTTATATCCGAATCAATCGAAACACATATATCCGTTCATACAAAGTTTTCGAGATATTTCCGTTTTTCTGTTTTTTCATAAAAAACTTTGTAATTACTCTAGCTTGTACAAAAATTGAGATATCAACTTGAAATTTGGATAGAATCTTCCTCTCATGATAATAATCCTTCCTATTAAAAATGAGCTCAATCGCATGAGTAGTTTCCGAGATATTTGACTTTCTCCGAAAACCTTTTATGTGCATTATCTTAAAAACTACGCAACCGATTTCAATTGTTTTTCAAAATATTTGCTTTGATGCCTTCTATTAGAATCAATCAAAACATATGTGCCCGTTCATATAAAGTTTTCGAGATAATTCCGTTTGTCCGTTTTTTTCATAAAAATCCTTGTAATCACTCTAGCTTGTGCAAAAATTGAGATATCAACTTGAAATTTGGACAAAATCTTCCTCTCATGATACCAATCCTTCTTATTGAAAAAAAGCTCAATTGCATGGGTAGCTTCCGAGATATTCGACTTTCTCTGAAAACCTTTTCTGTGCAATAGCTTAAAAACTACGCAGCCGATTTCAATTTTTTTTTCTCAAAATATTTGTTTTGATGCCTTTTATCCGAATCAATCAATACATATATATTCGTTCATACAAAGTTTTCGAGATATTTCCGTTTGTCTGTTTTTTCATCAGGAGGCAGGTATTTCCACTGACATTGTTGATATCTAATCTGAGCAGGTATGGAGTTTCCATTTTTTTCTTTCTTGAATAGAATTACTACAGATCCATTCGGAAGCTTACTACCAATGGAATTGGTAGTATGAAGGAATTGGAGAATGGAATTGGAATCTACCAATGGAAAGAAAAGGAGTTATAACATAAACTAACGGTCAGATGGCTTCGGCCAAAAAAGCTCGAACCCCTGCTTGTTTTAAATAGGATTCTATTGGAATGCAACAAGAGGCATCAAATTTAAAGGTATTCGTTCATTATCCGAAAAAAATACTTTCAATTTAACTTCAATTCTCCTCTATATAATGAAAAATTCATAAAATTACACATAACAACAAAAATGCAATAGAAATTGTAAAGCACTTGTAATAGATAGATGATATTTCCCCACGAATAAAATCAAATTATTCGAACTCTTGTTATCTAATGAATCATCATGGGAATTAAATATGTTAAGCGCTGTTCAAAGGCTCTTTTGATGAGCTTTTGTGACAGGGACAACTGCGAGCGCCTCTGTCTCGCACATACAGGGCAGTCGTGTAGTTGGGTTTCTATTGCTCCCCAGAAAACGCATGTATTTCCGACCTCCTCGCTATGAGAGCAACAGTGACGGACCTATACTAGTCGCTGCATTCTCTACCTGAACAGATCCGAAGAACCATCCTCTGTCATTTTTATAACCTAGCACCGGACCGTAATCAAGGATATTTAACTTTTACCCACGTTTTATAACCATTGACTGCCAGTAGGTCAGATATTTTAGTCAAACTTGAAATGCCATGCGCTACTCCAAAATTGAATTAAAAAATCGGAAAAAAATTACACAGCCTCACAGTTCCCTGGACTATTTGTTTCAACTCTAAAAAAGTTTAATTTTTCGTTCTTATTTATTATGAGCCATCCTATTACCCATTCAGCCTCCTAATTCAGTGGAGAAATACTGAATTGGTTTGAACAAGATATGTGTATCCCGGGCATTACTTCTCTAATGATAAATTTTATAAAAAGTTATCAAGAAATGATTTCGATTAGGATCTTGGCACTCTGTCATACAATCGCTCATTCCCGAAAAAGATGCCTACGCAAACACGATTCTGAACTTCATTATCTCCGTACTGAAATTCTCTTTCTTTTAATTTTGAAACTTACGTAATTTGTTACATTTTTCTTCGAAGGTTTTTTACCACCTCGTGGAAAATTGCGTGACACCATCTAAAAATCATAAATAAAGTAAGCTCAGAATTAATTACAATTTCAAAAAATGTTCTCTATGGAACTTGAGGTTAGGACAATGGTGTTCATAACAAACCTTGAATTGACACTACAGTTTTAATTCATTAATGTAAATATTTCAATATTTGAATTACAAGTATGAGTGTAGGGCAGATTGAATAATCTTTATCTATCACATTAATGTTTAATTAACGTACTGATAAATTCTTTATCTACGCATTGCACACTCTGGCGTGGTCCCTTGTTCTTCTCCTTCTTTCTATTTCTATGGCACTGACCAGAGATTATAGGGGAGATGAGCAGGGCCAATGTAAAGTGTTCAACAACGAAAATTGTAGCGGTGGCGCATGGACTACGATGGAGCGTACGGAACTGTTGGTATGATAGGGCCCGAGCATAAATTTGTCGATAACCAGAAAGTGGTTCTCAATACGGTAGCTCCTCGCATTTTGTAATAATTGTCAGGAATGTAAAATCGAACATATTATAATCAATAGTATAATGAATGCAGAATCTAATGATCTAAAAGTCTTTTCCTTTTTCTCGACATATTTATCATTGACACGTAGGTCACAAAATTCATAGAAAATCCCAGCGCTGTCGCTGGAAAACTCTATAGTTTTCCTGTGATTCTATTGAATAATTGTGCAGATTTTGTTTTTTTTTTACTATAGTAATGTTCGATTATATATACTTATTCCCCCCCTGAGTGAGAAAGGAATATGTATCGCGCTCGCTCCCACTCATTGTCGTCTCCGTCACGCTGTCACGTGCCCGTCCACCGCCAAAATTAACGAGTGCGAGTGAGAAAGAAAATGGAGAAGAAGGAGAAAGAAAACATTCCAACTCGTTTGAACGGTTGGAACATTTTCGTTGTTCTCCAGCGATCTACACAAAATGGGATTAATTCAATAATAGATTAATGAATAAGATTTTTCGCAGATTATTGCGAGATTTAGATCAATGGTTTGCCTCCTTCAGTGACCATAAAAAATTGTCTCCAATCGACAATATCTCCCGATGAAATAGAACGATGTGAATGAATCAAGTATCAATTTGAATCTTTAAAAAATTAATCCAGAGTGAAAAAAAATCCGGGAATTCCACTCTGAGATTTCTCGCAAAGAAATTGTCTGTTTACTGAGAAAAAAAAAACGTTGTTCCTAGGAATCGATGTGTCTTTTTTAGGCAGCTGCATTTCTGAAATGCAATGAGCAAGCAATGTTAAAATTAAGTCATTTTGTAAAAAATTTCTAGTGACATGATCCTGAAAATCAAAGGAAAGTCTTGAATTCAGGAATGATGTCTGTAGGTTTCAGTAATATTTTCGCGGAAATTCCGGGAACACTTATTGGGAATTTTTATCGCGTTGCCGTAATACGGAAATTTCAAGGAATTTCGTCATTGCAAATTAAAAATTTCTATAAATTTCAGTCCAATTATATGTGTACGTCCACGTGAAAAGGGCCCACTTTGTCGCATCTAATTTCCGAGATATTCACGTTTTTCTCTCCTCTCCATTTATCCCAAAGTTAAATTGATTTTTTGATCTTCTATACGGACGTCACACGGAGAAAAATAAATCGGTAAAAGTCTTGTGATCGCAAGGAGTTTCCCGAAGATCCCCATTTTTCATGCACGAAGAACAATGAAGCTTTTTGGAATCTTCGGGAAATTCTATTCTATCCTACTCAAGTAGGAGCGGAGGAATGAATTTTCAAAAGTGCGGACTAACCGGAGGGGCTCCTCCGATAGGGAAATTCATTTCTCCCCCGCCCTAATTACGATGAAAGAATGAAAGCAATATCTATCGATGGAGAATTATATTCTCAATAAATTACAGCGGTTTCATTGCTTAATCTTTATTAGGAGAGGAGGAATGAATTTTCAAAGCGTGCAGTAACTCCGGACAAGTTCTTCTCATTCAAAAATCAATTTCTCGCCTCCCTAATTGAGATGAAGGAATGAAACCAAAGCTTACCGATTGAGAATTATATTTTTATTAAATGACATCGGTGTCATTTCTTAATCTCAGATAGGAACGGAGGAATAAATTTTCAAAAGCGCGGAGAAACCTCGAACGGTGAGCCCTGAGGGGCTCCCCCGATTGGAAAATTCATTTCTCCCCCCCCCCCTAATTGAGAGAAGGGAATGAAACCGACGCCGATCGATCGAGAATTAAATTCTCAATGAATGACAGCGGTTTTATTCCTTAATCTCACGTAGGAGCGGAGGAATGAATTTTCAAAAGCGCAGAGTAACCCCGAACGGCTCTCCGGAGGGCCTCCCCCAATTGGAAAAGTCATTTCTCCCCCCCTAATTACGATGAAAGAATGAAAGCAATATCGATCGATGGAGAATTATGTTTTAAATAAATGACAGCGGTTTCATTGCTTAATTTCTATTAGGAGAGGAGGAATGAATTTTAAAATCGTGCAGTAACTCCGGACAAGTTCTTCTCATTCAAAAATTAATTTCTCCCCTCCCTAATTGAGATGTAGAAATGAAACCAAAGCCTACCGATCGACCATTGTATTTTTAATAAATGACATCGGTTTCATTTCTTAATCTCCGTTAGGAGCGGAGGAATGAATTTTCAAAAGCGCGGAGAAACCCCGAACGGCTCTCCGACGTCGAGTGAGCTCGGAGGGACTCCCCCGATTGGAAAATTCATTTCTCCCACCCTAATTGAGATGAAGGATTGAAGCCGATGCCGATCGATCGAGAATTAAATTCTCAATAAATGACAACGGTTTCATTCCTTAATCTCAAGTAGGAGCGGAGGAATGAATTTTCGAATGCGCGGAGAAATCCCGAATGGCTCTCCGGCGTCGAGTGAGTCCGGAGGGGCTCCCCTGATTGGAAGATTCATTTCTCCCCCCCCCCTAATTGCGGAGAGGGAATGGAAGCAACATCTATCGATCGAGAATAATATTCTCAATAAATGACAGTGGTTTCATTTCTTAATCTCTATTAGGAGAGGAGGAATGAATTTTCAAAGCGCGCAGTAACTCCGAACAAGTTCTTCTCATTCAAAAATTAATTTCTCCCCTCCCTAATTGAGATGAAGTAATGAAACCAAAGCTTACCGATTGAGAATTATATTTTTAATAAATGACATCGGTGTCATTTCTTAATCTCAGTTAGGAACGGAGGAATGAATGTTCAAAAGCGCGGAGAAACCCCGAACGGCTTTCCGACGTCGAGTGAGCCCGGAGGGGCTTTCCCGATTAGAAAATTCATTTCTCCCCCCCTAATGAAGATGAAGGAATGAAACCGATGCCGATCGATAGAGAATTAAATTCTCAATAAATGACGGCGGTTTCATTCCTTAATCTCAAGTAGGAGCGGAGGAATGAATTTTCAAAAGCGCGGAGAAACCCCGAACGGATCTCCGACTAGTCCAATGAACGTCGGTCTAACATACGAATGTTTGCGATACAGGCTCCATTTTTTATGGAATTTGTGATTTGGGCGTATGAAACTAATGGCGGATATTTAAGGTTCCCCAAGTTTGTGCGGGGGTTGAAAAAGCCAAAAAACTACCCCTGAAAACAGTTTTTTCGAAATAACTCGTGAATAACGCGCTGTGCGTCCAAAAACGTACTATACAAAGTTGTAGAGATCAAAATTCTACACAAAAAATGTTGAGGGCACTTTACCCCTATTCGCAACCGTTCATCCCCCAGAGCCGCGTGAAGATCAGATGGGAAAAAAAAATGTTTTCCATTAAAAAAATTGAAGTTGATGAATTTTTTTTTTTTTATTTCGGAATATCAGTGTTTTTTTTTTCAATAGCTTGTTTATTTATTCAGAGCGAATCTAATATATGTTGCTATTTATATCTTGACATTGAATCAATGAATTTCTTTTTTTTTTCCATATTTTTTATTAGAAAATTTACCACAAATTTTGTCTTGATCGTACCCGCGAATCTCCTATGGATTCAAAGTTGAACGCAATTTTCTAGCTTCAATCCCTAAATCCGGCGCCGTGAATGAGAACCTTTTGTGCGAGAGAGAAGTCTCCGTCTCACCCCCACTCCCTACAGTATTGTTCAGACTATTTGCGCATGCGCGCACGGGCCTGTGGATCGTCACGGACTGGATGCGAGAAAAAGAATCATTTGAGGTTTTTCGTCAGCCGTTCGCTCTCTCTCCCTATCACTCTCTCTCTCGCACTCTGTCTCTCACTCTCTCTCTCTCGGATGAAAAAAAGGCTGTTTGACGGAGAACTAAATTACCCATCAATTAACCCTCTTTCATCCCTTAATCTCTGTAATAAATGGAAGAAACTGTCATGAAAATCACAACGCAGTAAGAAAAATAATTGTCTCGCGGCGCACAGTGACTCCCGGTAATTAAAAATTCACCTCTCCCCTCCTAATTGAGATTAAGGGATGAAAAAAGGGCAGTTCGACGGAGAATTAAATTCCCCATCAATTAACCCTCTTTCATCCCTTAATCTCTGTAACAAAAAAATAAAAACTGCAATGAAACTCAGGGATNAAATTACCCATCAATTAACCCTCTTTCATCTCTTAATCTCTGTAAAAAATAGAAGAAACTGTCATGAAAATCATAGCGCAGTGAGAAAAATAATTGTTTTGCGGCGCACAGTGACTCCC
>NW_021680519.1:71380-71554 GCF_001412515.2 Diachasma alloeum | reverse complement strand
ATTCGCCCGCGAATTAAAAATTCACCTCTCCCCTCCTAATTCAGATTAAAGGATGAAAAAAGGGCAATTCGACGGAGAATTAAATGCCCCAACAATTAACTCTCTTTCATCCCTTAATCTCTGCAACAAAAGAATAAACACTGCCATGAAAGTCATGGGCCAGTGAGAAAAATA
>NW_021680519.1:70988-71193 GCF_001412515.2 Diachasma alloeum | reverse complement strand
TTTTTTCGCGGCGGACACTGACTTTTCACTATTCGCCCGCGAATTAAAAATTCGCTTCTGCCCTCCCAATTGAGATTAAGGGATGAAAAAAGGCAATTCGACGCAGAATTTAATTCTCCATTAATTAACCCTCTTTCATCCCTTTAACTTTGTAACAAAAAATACAAACTGCCATGAAACTCAGGGGCCAGTAAGAAAAATAATT
>NW_021680519.1:70550-70884 GCF_001412515.2 Diachasma alloeum | reverse complement strand
ATTAAATTCCCCACCAACAAACCCTCTTTCATCCCTTAATCTCTGTAACAAAAAAATAAAAACTGCAATGAAACTCAGGGGTCAGTAAGGAAAATAATTCTTTCGCGGCGCACACTGACTTTTCACCATTCGCCCGCGAATTAAAAATTCACCTCTCCCCTCCTAATTGAGATTAAGGGACGAAAAAACGGCAGTTCGACGGAGAATTAAATTCCCCATCAATAAACACTCTTTTATCCTTTAATCTCTGTAACAAAAAAATAAAAACTGCCATGGAAGTCATGTGCCAGTAAGAAAAATAATTTTTTTCGCGGCGGACAATCACTTTTCACCA
>NW_021680519.1:66571-66888 GCF_001412515.2 Diachasma alloeum | reverse complement strand
AGAAAAATAATTGTTTTGCGGCGCACAGTGACTCCCGGTAATTAAAAATTCACCTCTCCCCTCCTAATTGAGATTAAGGGATGAAAAAAGGGCAATTCGACGGAGAATTAAATTCCCCATCAATAAACCCTCTTTCATTCCTTAATCTCAATTAGGAGGTGAGAGGTGAATTTTTAATTACCGGGAGTCACTGCGCCGCGAAACTATAAGTTTTCTCACTAGCCCATGACATTCATGGCAGTTTATATTTTTTTGTTACAGAGATTAAGGGATGAAAGAGATTTACTTAATGGAGAATTTAATTCTCCGTCGAACTG
>NW_021680519.1:65992-66324 GCF_001412515.2 Diachasma alloeum | reverse complement strand
TGAAAGGATGCAACGGGGATCGATTGATGGGGAATTTAATTCTCCATCGAACTACTCTTTTTTCATCCCTTAATCTCAATTAGGAGGAGAGAAGTTAATTTTTAATTTGCCGGCGAATGATGAAAAGTCATTGTGCGCCGAGAAGAAAATTATTATAAATTTTTGGCACCCCGTTGTTTAAAATAAGTTCAAGTTAATTACCTCACGCGATGAAACATCACATCCTTGTTCTGCGAATTGTTTCCACACCCACGGTAAACGCAGTGATTATTCGTCGGCATCGTTAATTCACTCACGCGCTAATTAACACAACACGCCCGTATACACCGCCA
>NW_021680519.1:54721-59041 GCF_001412515.2 Diachasma alloeum | reverse complement strand
TCACTAGACATTTTTTACAAAATGACTTAATTTTAACATTGCTTGCTCATTGCATTTCAGAAATGCAGCTGCCTAAAAAAGACACGTCGATTCCTAGGAACGTTTTTTTTTTCTCAGTAAACAGACAATTTCTCTGCGAGAAATCTCAGAGTGGAATTGCCGGATTTTTTTTCACTCTGGATTAATTTTTTAAAGATTCAAATTGATACTTGATTCATTCACATCGTTCTATTTCATCGGGAGATATTGTCGATTGGAGACAATTTTTTATGGTCACTGAAGGAGGCAAACCATTGATCTAAATCTCGCAATAATCTGCGAAAAATCTTATTCATTAATCTATTATTGAATTAATCCCATTTTGTGTAGATCGCTGGAGAACAACGAAAACGTTCCAACCGTTCAAACGAGTTGGAATGTTTTCTTTCTCCTTCTTCTCCATTTTCTTTCTCACTCGCACTCCTTAATTTTGGCGGTGGACGGGCACGGCACAGCGTGACGGAGACGACAATGAGTGGGAGCGAGCGCGATACATATTCCTTTCTCACTCAGGGGGGGAATAAATATATATAATCGAACATTACTATAGTAAAAAAAAAAACAAAATCTGCACAATTATTCAATAGAATCACAGGAAAACTATAGAGTTTTCCAGCGACAGCGCTGGGATTTTCTATGAATTTTGTGACCTACGTGTCAATGATAAATATGTCGAGAAAAAGGAAAAGACTTTTAGATCATTAGATTCTGCATTCATTATACTATTGATTATAATATGTTCGATTTTACATTCCTGACAATTATTACAAAATGCGAGGAGCTACCGTATTGAGAACCACTTTCCGGTTATCGACAAATTTATGCTCGGGCCCTATCATACCAATAATTCCGTACGCTCCATCGTAGTCCATGCGCCACCGCTACGATTTTCCTTGTTGAACACTTTACATTGGCCCTGCTCATCTCCCCTATAATCTCTGGTAGCCAGGGCGTAGTCACTTCAAGTACCCCCTCCACCTGCTAATTGTCGCGATACGATCTGGTAATAACTAGTTTTTTGTTTTTTTTGTGGTCACCATGAGGGGCATGTGAACACCTTTACGGCCGTCTAGACGCTGGTGGACGCCATATTGTTTGGAAACTCTATTTTGTGACGTTTATTTTGTATGGGGAAAATAAAAATAAACAACAATTGAGAATAAGAAAGATAAAAACAATGCAGCAGTGTGAGAAATAAATTGAGGTAATTGCTGATAGAAATTATGCATTTGATAATTATCAAGCTTTGTAGAAAAATTAATTCGTTTATGAGACAATTAGAGGTTACATGTGATCTGGCAGATGTATTCTTTCATTTTCGTCCTTGATCACGACCTTATTTGTGTAGATAATGCCGAAAAATTCAAAATGCGTGGTGCCTCATTGCGGGCATGTACAACAGAAGAATAAAGAATGTATTTACGCGAAATTTCCCCGAGAAGTTGAAAGGTAATGATTGATTGATATCGGTGGTGATAATTGAATATGGTATAACTGATCCAAATTTGTTTGTTCAGATGCAAGAAATGGGTACAGGCTGTAGGCGTAGAGGACCTCACAAGCTTGTCAATAGAGAAGCACAATGGGATACGCTACGTCTGTGGATGCCACTTTACTCCCGATCAATTTTGTCATCCCTTCAGGAAAAAACTGAAGATGACAGCTGTCCCATCACTGTTCGATCCTCGAGTCATTCCTCTGGCCGATGAATTGTTGGAGAATTTTCCAATCCTGAATGTTCTGAAGATTCCGATTGAAGGTATGTATCGTTGAATTCCCGAATAACTTATAATAGTCGAAAAAACCTGATAACTAAGAAAACACATAGGCTAAAAAAGTTGGGTGCGAATTTTCAATATTGTGGAGAGTAATTAATCATTTATATGATTTCACTGATTACATTTTTATTTCACAACTAAAAGAATCCTGTTGACTCCCGATTCCCCGACTTTGCCGCCTAATTTGAAAAACATCTGTAGGACCAACACTAACACAAATGATTTAATAAAGCGATTAGGTGAGTAAACAATTCATTAAAGTAACTCATCCGTCACCTACAGTTTCCTACTTATCATACTATATATTTAAAGAATTCTAATTATTGAATTTTATAATTAAATCGCCTGAGAATTTTTTTAAAAATTTAAACAGTGGAATTTATCATTTTTAAACATTTTTTTTTCTCAAACAAAGAATAGTTAGTTGATGGAGAAAAAAATATGGATTATGAAACTAATCAAGTATTCAATTATCTCTGAAAAACATAGGATAAATGTTCAAATAGAGCTAATTTAATAGAAAATTTTATGAATATTGGCTGGTAATGGCATCTACCTTGTGTACTGTTTAGTAAATATGGAAATTTAACTTCTGTCATTTTTTTTATAGACCACAAATCACAAGCTTGTGAAGTAGAGGCTTCTGCATCACACTCCACACCAGCTCCTGAAGAACCTCTGGATTTGGAAGCAACTGAAGATACCCGAATAGACTTTCTGTCAAAAGATTATTCAGGAAGTATTGGACATGCAACACCTCACGGGCGAGGGATCAAGCGTTACAGACGTTCTGGTAATGAACATTATTCATCAATTATTTCTCTTGTGCTTGATTTTTCATTGTACTGTCATGCAGGAGCTCCTACTACGGGCCTCGAGTATTTCTTAAATTATTTTTCTTGATTTTATGCACACATCCTGACCTATTATTGTATATCAGGGTTAAAATCATAAAAGAAGGGAGGAATTTTTTTTTTTCACCAGTCAGTCCATTTTTCAACTACAATTTGCTAATGTCAGTGAAGAAAAAAAAATTATCCCCCTGAAATCCTAATTCATTTCAGATATTCATAATCTCGAAATTGTTCATGTAAAGAAGAAAACCATTGGAACTGTAAATATCACAATAGGTATCCCTGAAGCACTGAGCCAAGAATGTCTGACGTTCCTCACAATTTTCATTCGGAAGATTGAGATTTTGACACCATGTAGAGTCAGAATTCTCATTGAAAAAATGAAGGAGCTAATGAACGAATCATGAATGATGTTTTGATCATTCTCTACAACCTCATTCTAAGTGAACCATGGAATTCATGATCACACTAATGAATTTATAAAATTGTGAACAAATTAATCATTGAGATTGGTTACTAAAAATTCTAATAAAATTCATTATTAATTCAATTTTTGACGCGTTTCATTCATTCGCATTGAAGTAAATGATAAATTCGAGAAATTTTTTTTTTGGTAATTTTCAGCTGAATTTAGACGAATAACAATAAAAAGAAGATCCTTAGGAATAGATCTTTGTACTTATTCTAGAACACGAAGATGTATCTGTATATTTACTTCATGATATTAATATTGCTTTTCCATTGACAGAGTCCACAGTTCGGATGACGAAGAAAAAACGTCTTGAAACTGTGGGCTTCGCAAACAGAGATATAAGCCCATGTAAATCTACATTACTAGACATCATCAGTGACCAAGAGAAAAAATTGAGAAAGCAAATAATAGAACTTCAAACATGCAAGGATTCCATCAAGTGTCTCGTATCTTCCACGAAATACTCCGATTTATTAAATGACATTTCGTTACCCGCCCTACGTTTATTGATAATTAGCGATTTAAAGAATGGCCGGAGGAATATTTATGGTAGGAGATGGACTGACTATGAGAAAATCATGGCTCTATCGATTTATAAACGAGGGCCTCGGGCTTATGCCTTACTTCAGAAGCTCCTACCACTGCCCAGTGTCAAGACAGTATCGAGATTTCGACGGAAGATTCCCATGAATGTCGGGATACATTCAGAGATTCTCGCCAATGTAAAAATCTCAGCTGAGAAGATGACTTACGTTGATAAACACTGCCTTTTAAATTTCGATGAAATTGCATTGAAATTTTTCTATACATTTTTCACCTTACAGAATGGGTGAGAAAAGAACCATGGCGAATGAATGATGACGTGTTCCTCCAGTTCTCTTCTCTTCATACAGATCTGTTATAATGAGAAAATTAATTTATTACTCTTTCTTTTTTGCAGATGAATTCTTTGCAATATGGAACAGCGGATTCAGAATATCATCTCTAAAAATAGTGGCCTGTTTATTGGAATTGATGTTCCATTTGATGAGAGCAAATCAAGTAAGGAGTTAAAAATTTATCATATCAAGACGGTGATTTACTTTTTGGTTAATTTGTCATAACTATCCCACTGTTTTTCAGACTCTCTATTTTACAGTTGTGATGCTCTGTTGGAAACTTAGACACCCCCCCCCCC
>NW_021680519.1:43305-46550 GCF_001412515.2 Diachasma alloeum | reverse complement strand
GATTTCCAGCGATGATTGTGACTCTGACACGATCTCAGGGCTCTCGGGGATGATTTCCATCGATAATTGTGACTCTGACACGACCTCAGGGCTCTCGGGGGTGATTTCTGTCGATGTATGGTCCTCAGAGCGATTTTTTTCAAACTCACGAGCCCTGAATTGCCTCTGTTTTCCTTGGCCAGTTGCCTCCTCCTTTCCCGAGCGTTGAATTCAGCCTTCTTTTTAGCGATTTTTAACCGGTTTTCACGAGTACGTATTTTTTCTTGCTTCTTTTCATCAGTATCCTTTATTTTTTCCTTCTGCTGTTGCTGCTTTTCCACCACATGTTTATTTTCGAGGGGCACATTTTCATCACACACTTGATTGAAAATATCAAGATCGTCTTCCAGCATATTCATCCACAAGTTTTTATCCTCCGTGCTCACATGAATAATTTCACTTTTTTTNTTTTCACGAGCCCTGAATTGCCTCTGTTTTTCCTTGGCCAATTGCATCCTTCTTTCCCGAGCGTTGAATTCGGCCTTCTTCTTTTCAGCGATTTTTAAGCGATTTTCACGAGCGCGTGTTTTTTCTTGCTTCTTTTCATCAGTATCCTTTATTTTTTCCTTCTGCTGTTGCTGCTTTTCCACCACATGTTTATTTTCGAGGGGCACATTTTCATCACACACTTGATTGAAAATATCAAGATCGTCTTCCAGCATATTCATCCACAAGTTTTTATCCTCCGTGCTCACTTGAATAATTTCACTTTTTTTATTCGCATCCACAATTTTGGAATCACTTTGAGCGCTATGGGGTGATTTATTGCTCAACCGTCCTCCCGAGTTTTTCTTCTTTTCAGTCACTTGGGTGCCAGGGCCAATGTTTATGGCAGCTCCGGGGTTGGAGATTTCACGTTGCTGGAGTTTCACTTTTTTTAGCATTCTTTCAATCTTTTTGTTTTCTTCACTATTATTTTCTACTATCCCATCGCTCACTATTATTATTCCGTTTTGATTTTTCATGTTCACAGAATATCGAGGTACTTTTCGTTTAAAACTTCCAGGCTTATAACCTGTTGGGCGCACTAAACTTCCACTGTTTTTGGGAGATGGGCTCACTTGACTTGATGTCATTTTGCCGGAAACGCAAATGTAGTCAAAACACCCTCGTAAGGCTCTTTTATGCAACACTAGTTAGGAGGAGGAGCTATGACTTTTCCATATTTTGGAAAATCTAACCTTGGTGGGGAGTCCTAAATATTCTATGAGAAATAAGCCTCTAGTTTTTCTTTTCACCCCACTTCGTTTGCATTTGCTGTCTATTGTAAAGAAAGACCAGTGATTGGTCGTTTTTGCTTATAGATCAGTGTCTCCTCCCCCGCAGGGAAATAGTATTCTTCGCTAAACTCCCTATAGAATTGAGGCCAGGCAAATTGTTCGCCCACTCCCGCTTTATATAATCTCCTTTTTTCTATACCACGGAAATACCGTATCCCTGATTTCCACATTTTGTATAATAACACATCACTATTAAACAAGATTGCCCTTTTCACCAAATGCAAAGTCTTATCATTTTTCGCGTATTTTCTATCGTTTAATAAACTAGCGATGGCGATGCTTCTCAGCGATGGAGGATTATACATCATTCGGAAACTCTCTTCCATCTCTTCATTGGATTCAGCCGGTTCTTTGTTGTAGCATACTTGGAAAATGGTATACATATCCATTCCATTCTCGTCTTGACCACATAATCTATCCTTTCGATACTTGATATGTATTTTACTCTCTTCTCTTGTACTTTTGTCTTTGCAGCAACATCCATCACCTGCTTGGAAATCATCTACTTGACATTCTAGTTCTTTTTTCGCAACGATCATTCGTTTTTTCGGCGGTNTGTACTTTTGTCTTTGCAGCAACATTCATCACCTGCTTGGAAATCATCTACTTGACATTCTAGTTCTTTTTTCGCCACGATCATTCGTTTTTTCGACGGCATATACTCATTTGGTGACCGATCTGTGAGATATTTATCGAACAGTTCGACGTCGTAATCTTTCCAAATTTTATTCATTTTTACTGTCCTAAATATATTTTCACGAATGACTGACAAAAAATAAATCCAAGTCACTCGTATTTAANTACGGTGGGGGTAGTGTGTTGTGCGCATAGGTCTGTTATGTGTATGGTGGGGGGAATTAAGCGCGCCCCACTCTCATACCTAACGCTATAAAACGCGGCTGCTCGCGGTGTATTTCATCCAGTCGATCCGATTTCGCTCATCAGTTTTTAAACATGGAAAATATCAACGAAAAAGAGTGCAGTGGTGCTGAACAGCAGGTGGTGCTGTCGCAAGTTATACCTCTCAATAAGTCAGAGACGAAACACATTCGTGTTGGTTTGCAAGTTAGCTGTCTCGGACAATCTGTTCCTGTGGTGCAGTTTATGGCCGTACGCCCCAACCGTGTCATGCTGTCAATGTCACGGGAAGAATGGGGCCTTCTGTACAAAGATCTGGATGCCATTACGGACTACTTTGATCCTGAGAAGTTTCATCCAAAAGCCGTCCACAATGTGCCTGCTAAGCAATTTGGGGATGTCAAAGTGAGATTCCATCGCAGCTACGATAACCCCTGCGTTGCTTTTGTACGTGCTGATGTAAGGCAACCCCTCATTATGATGAGCCCGAGCATTACAACATTAAAAAACAAAGCGGCATGGATCGATCAGTGGTTAAAATTTTTGGACTCATTGCCTCTCAAACAATACAAGGAGTCTCTGGTGCGGGCGATCACAAGTGTTGCCATGCATTATATGGAATACAACAGGATGCCAGCTACTGAAGAACTCCACTATCGCATACGCAGCAATTTCGAGGAGATTTACCTTCTGGCCAGGGATGACCTCCGTCGTACAATACCTCAGCAGAACGAGGGATATTTGTATCAATTATTTGGTGAAATGTTTCATTTTTGCTTCGATAAGTTGGATGATTTTGCGGGAGGGGCTTACCGAATGCCCACATACTAAAGACTATATGATAATAATAATAATCTTTTGTGATGGCAAATAATTTTAATTTAGAACGAAAAAAATATCATTTGTAAGCCTAAAAATGTATCTCATCATTTTACATGAATTGAAGAAAAAGTAATTTGTAAACCTTGTATAATTCATTTACGAAAAACCTTGACATTTTTTCAGCTACGTAGAAGTTTCTAGAAAAATATATTCGGCTCCATATCAGCTCGAAAAATTCACCGTCCT
>NW_021680519.1:36662-43229 GCF_001412515.2 Diachasma alloeum | reverse complement strand
GAGAGAGAGAGAACGTATTGTCCGCTCTTTGCGTCATTCATGGTTGCAATCCTTTGTTATCCCTTTAAACAAAAATTCAAAAGCGTAATGTCTCTCCGGAGTCTCAAGGACAGAGGCTCCAATGTCCTGGAGAGCGACATTCGGACCCTTGCAGATGCCGTCCTTCACGGTTGGACCACCAGCAGAGGGGCCCGACTCCCGACACCCGTCCGATATATCCTGTCCGACAGTTTTTCTATTTACCCGCCAGACCTTTTCCACCCACTTTCCACCCGCCACTCATTTTCTATCTGGCGGCCATTTTCCACCCACCACCCACTTGCTGTGACCCTCGGACCCCAACTTTGAGGCCCTGCACACCAGGGGGGCCCCCCAGCGCGCCGGCGGCCTCTTCAAAGGCATGCCGCCGAGGGGGAGGGGGGACGTGCACGTGCACATCCTGGAAAAAAGGGGTGGAGGGGGGGGGTATTCCTGGAAAAAAATTCGCCAATAATGCCCTCTTACAACTCCCCTGAGTTTCATGGCAGTTTATATTTTTTTGTTACAGAGATTAAGGGATGAAAGAGAGTTAATTGATGGGGAATTTAATTCTCCGTCGAACTGCCATTTTTTCATCCCTTAATCTCAATTAGGAGGGGAAAGGTGAATTTTTAATTCGCGGGCGAATGGTGAAAAGTCAGTCTGCGCTGCGAAAGAATTATTTTTCTTACTGGCCCCTGAGTTTCATGGCAGTTTATATTTTTTTGTTACAGAGATTAAGGGATGAAAGAGGGTTAATTAATGGAGAATTTAATTCTCCATCGAACTGCCCTTTTTTCATCCCTTAATCTCAATTAGGAGAGGGGAGGTGAATTTTTAATTACCGGCAGTCACGGTACGCCGCGAAAATATTATTTTTCTCACTGGCCCCTGACTTTCTTGGCAGTTTTTATTTTTTTGTTACAGAGATTAAGGGATGAAAGAGGGTTATTTGATGGGGAATTCAATTCTCCGTCGAATCGCTTTTTTTCATCCCTTAATCTCAATTAGCAGAGGAGAGGTGAATTTTTAATTCGTGGGCGAATGGTGACAAGTCAGTGTGCGCCGCGAAAGAATTTTTTTTCTTACTGGCCCCTGAGTTTCATGGCAGTTTATATTTTTTTGTTACAAAGATTAAGGGGTGAAAGAGGGTTAATTAATGGAGAATTTAATTCTCCGTCGAATTGCCCTCTTTTCATCCCTTAATCTCAATTAGGAGGGGAGAGGTGAATTTTTAATTACCGGGAGTCACTGTGCGCCGCGAAACTATTATTTTTCTCATTGGCGCATGACTTTTATGGCAGTTTATATTTTTTTGTTACAGAGATTAAGGGATGACAGAGGGTTAATTGGTGGGGAATTTAATTCTCCGTCGAACTGCCGTTGTTTCATCCCTTAATCTCAATTAGGAGGGGAGAGGTGAATTTTTAATTCGCGGGCGAATGGTGGAAAGTCAGTGTGCGCCGCGAAAAAAATTATTTTTCTTACTGGCCCCTGACTTTCATGGCAGTTTTTATTTTTTTGTTATAGAGATTAAAGGATGAAAGAGGGTTAATTGATGGGTAATTTAGTTCTTCGTCAAACAGCCTTTTTTTCATCCGAGAGAGAGATTGATTGATTGATTGATTGATTGATATTTATTAACTGTACATTATGTTGTACAAAAGAAGAATATAACACTAGGTTATACAGACAAGATCAAACAGAAACATTTCTCTCTATATAATAAAAAAATAAGCCCAAAAATTCAGGCGATGCTCAAAATCCAAGCAACGCTTGATTCGGCCCTGTGGCGACAGATGCGGCCCTGGGGCGACACTGACGCGGCCCTGGGGCGACACTGAACCGGCCCTGGGGCGACACTGACGCGGCCCTGGGGCGACACTGAACCGGCCCTGGGGCGACACAGATGTGGTCCTGGGGCCGACCTGACGTGATCCGAGTCGACCCGACGTGACCCCAACCGACCTGACGTGACCTGATGTGACTCAAGCCAACCCAATCCTGACAGGTCACAGGGTGATTTTATATATATTTATATCTCTCTAAATAATAAAAAAATAAGGGCAAAATTTAAGACAATTTAGGCGACGCAAAAATTCAGGCGACGCCAAAATTCAGGCGACGCCTAAAGGTGGGGGGGGGGTTAGTCAGGGGTGGCCCAAGGTCGGGGGGGTTAGAAGGGAGGAGGGTGTCCCAGGGTCAAACGCGGTGGGGGGGCTGACAGTTGGATTGGGGGGGAACGTGCGAAGCGAGCGGGGGGCGAAGCCCCCGGGGTTGGCGAGCGAAGCGAGCAAGGGGCGAAGCCCCCTAGTAAAGTATATAAAATTAAATCAGCAAAGAAATAAAGTAGTAATAGCGTCACAGGCAAACACGTACGTAGCTGACACGCTTAAGATTGTAAGAAAAAATTGAGAAAACCTAAAACTGGAGAAAATAGGAGATAAAAGCTAACTCGCTCACGGGGCTCTTAGCTGAGGCATTCTAAGGGAAAGAAAAAGAAATAAGAATAATTAATTATCAAGCGGGTGGGAGAAGAAAAGAAGAGAGAAGAGAGAAGGCATAAGGGAAGGGAGGAACGAAGCCTTTAGGGACTATTACAAAGGAAAGCGCGAATAGCTGTTCTGAAGGCTAAGAGAGTTGGGAGGTCGCGCAGCGACGACGGGAGGGAGTTCCAGAGATACGCTGCAGATACCTGAAAGGAACGACGCTGAGACTCCGTCCTGAAAGGCCTAATCAAGAGTGGACACACCTCACCCCTCACAGGACGCACGCTGCGATTAGCCACGAAGAATTCTGGAAGGTAGCTTGGTTCTCCAGAATGCAGCATCCTGAAGGTGAAACACGCAAGGAAGTAATTCCTGTGCTCCTCACACGACATCCAACCCAGTCGCATCCTGTAAGGGGTGATGCTCTCATCCCTCCTGACACCAAAGACGAACCTAACCCCCATGTTGACAAGACGCTGAATCTTCCCAGAGAGCTCATCAGGAAGACTGCCGTACACAAGGCAGCAGTAATCAACCAGCGGGAACACCAGAGTCTCAATCAGGTGCTTGCGCAGCTCAAGGGTGATACTCGCCCGGAAAAATCGGAGACGGAACATCACAGCATGGACCCTTTTAGAAATTCCAGCAACATGCCCTTTCCATGTCAGTTTGTTATCAAGCACCACTCCAAGGCTACGCACTGAAGTCTCAAAGGGGAGAGAGGCATCGCCAATGCGAATGGACATGTCGGGCAATGAGTAGATGTCGTTCACAAACGACTGCGAACCGAGGATAATTGCCTTAGTCTTGGCAACGTTGAGTTGAAGGCGGTTGAGTAGAGCCCAGTCCATAATACATTTGGCAGCATCGCTCATCTTAGCAGTGGCCTCCTCCAGGTCATCTCGAGAGAATCGAAGATAGATCTGGAGATCATCAGCGTAGACCAAGTGCTGAATATCCAGGTCCAAGTTCCCAGCAATATCATTAACAAAGGGGAGGAACAACAGCGGGCCAAGAACTGACCCCTGAGGTACTCCCTTGTTCAGCGGACGAAAGGAGGAAGACAGTCCACTGGGGCCTCCCAGTGTCGACTGGGATCGACCGCTAAGATAGGATGCCACCCATCTGACAGCAGTTGACGAAAAACCATACCCGATAAGCTTCTTAAGGAGCAAGACATGACACACCGAGTCGAACGCCTTGCTGAAGTCGAACAGAATGAGCATGCTCAGCTGTCGTCTATCTATACCAGTGCGTATGTCATCCGTCGGTTTGAGTAAAGCAGTCTGAGTACTATTAAAGGGAAGAAAGCCCGTTTGAAGTGGGTCCAGTATAGAGCGATTAGCAAGAAACTGAAGAATCTGCAGAGAGGCTAGCCTCTCAGAGACCTTAGCTAAGAAAGAAAGTAAAGCTATCGGTCTGTAGTCACGGACCGATACTAGATTTTTTACCTTGCCAAGCGCCACCACAAGACTTTTTCCACTCCAAAGGGAAAGCAGAGGCAGTGAAAGACATATTGAAAAGCTTCACCAGATGAGAAGTCAAGGACGGTAGAGCAGCAGTGATTACGGATTTAGGAATTCCATCAGATCCCTTAGCCTCAGTCGAGAAGTCCCTTACAGCACTCACAACCTCATCAGCAGGCACGGACCTGAATGAAAAGCCCTCTTCAGCATCATGCAGCTCAATCAGGCAAGACTCAAGTAAATCAGTAACTGAGGGGTCATTTAAGTCAAAGGACACTCCAGCAAAGTGGTCGTTTAAAGCCTCGGGGTCAAAGTCAGACGATAGCTTATCTGCTGGAACCACTCCAAGACGCCGCGGCTCCTTCCACATCAAGCCCGGGTCCGAGATGGACTCAAGCCGCTGGTGAAAGGAGTCTTGGCGTGCACCTTCAACCACAGTATGCGCATGGTCACGAGCAGAGCGATCGTCCATCAATGCACGTCTAGAGCGAGTCCTCTTGAACGTTCTGTATAGACGATCTCTCACAGCTAAGAGACCAACAATTTCATCCGTGAACCAAGGCTTGCGTTTCGAGCAGTTCTTCACTGTTTTCACAGGAACAGACTTGTCGATAGCACCGCCGATATTGGCGCAAAGGCCCGCGACTAGATCATCGACGAGGGATGCTTCATTGATGGCCGACCAATCACACGGTATAAGATGTGCATTAAGCAAGCTGACATCGAGTGCTCCAAAGTCTCTGTAGGTAATGTCCCTGCTAAGCGGAGGGGGTGGGACAACAGCCTGAACCGTGGCCGTAATAAGATCATGCACATCAACAAAGGGCACATCTGTTTTCCAGTAGGAAAGCAGAGTGTCCTCGCAGTCGATGAGGCAGAGATCCAACCAGGTGCTGGAAGAGGCAGTATGGTGGGTAGCCCCATACGGTAACAGACGGATGGAGTTGTCAGCGCAGAACGTACGTAAAACGACAGCATCAGCTCTGGATGATAGCTGATCAGCATTGAAATCACCCAGTATAATCTTGGAACTATAGTTCTGAAGGTGAAGCTGCAAGACAGGTAAGAAGTCAGTGCCTTCAACGAAAGGAGCATGAGGTGGCCTATAAACTGCTGCCACAAAAATCGGGAATACACCATGACACGATATCTCACAGAACAGGTATTCAGGCAAACCTGGTTTAGCGGTCCATACATGAGAAGACGATGCAAGAATCTTGACCCTAAAACAATTATTGATGAACAAAGCAACACCGCCACCACGCGTGTTACGATCTTTGCTGAAGAGTGTATAAACCTCAAGCGAGACCACGTCATCGCCAATTAGGGGGCAGAGCATCGTCTGGGACATAGCGATAACATGAAATGGAGGACGAGAATCGAGAAAAAGCCTTACTCTCTCAATGTGCGCAGAAAGGGAGTTCACATTGAGGTGACAAACTTTCAGGCCATCCGAGACAGGCACCGATGCAGCGGAACCAGAGCAGGAGTGGAAAATTGTGGTGGATAGGGAGCGAGAGGCATGCACAGCAGTAGATAAAGCAGAGTAGGGGAGGGAGTGAGCAGGGGAGTTAGCAGATGGAGAAATGAAAGCAGGGATAGGAGATGTAAATGAGGAAGAGTTAATTAATTAAGAGCCCCTTGAAAAGTTTTTTAAATCTTCAAGAGTCGAGATACGAGTAGTAGCGTCCTCCTTCCTTCGCTTGACGAAGACCTCCCCATCACGTATGAACGTGGAGAACCCTTTACTCTTCGCCGCTTCCTTGACAGCACGACGCAAGTTGTAGAGATCTGGAGGAAGAAACTCGTTTACATTGATCAGCGCAGGACGTAGTGGTGCACTGGCACCCGAGGCACCCACAAGCTCAGGATTCAGCTCACTCGAGTGTAGCTTCCAATGCCGCGCCTTCGCAATTACCAGATCATGAGCAAGCATACCCGAGAACACTGTCACCAGAAAAGAGGGACGTCGACCTGCATCTTCAGTCACCACAGCTGCAGCAGTCTCACCATGAACAGCAGCACTACCAACCACCCGCTTGGGAAGGAGTGACCGAACGTGAACAATATTGCTCAGCTCAAAGGAGGGGAGTACGTTTTTGAGCACAGCAAACATCAGCCGCCCAATATCTACCTTCTCTGGTTGATGAAGTTCAGAGATGAGAACATCCGGTGCAAGTCTAGCCCTCTCAGCATTGATTCGAGCCATGGAGGAAGCCAACTCCTTCACAGACGAATCCACTGATTCTGTTCGGCCAACCATCACTTCGGGGACACGATCAGAACCTCCATCTGAGGCAACTCTACCAACTGCAGCTCGGAGTTCCTGCTGGGCATCCTCCAGACTACCAACACGCCCTTTAAACTCCATCATCCCCGACTCAACTAGATCAAATCTCTCAATCAGCGCGGGCAGATGATCAAGTGCAGAGAGTTTAGCTGAGACCTCGGCTTGAAATGATGACAGTTTGCAATCCTGGCCAAACTTGAAGTGATGGATGAGCGATCGAAGGCTTTCGAGGGGAAAATGGAGTCCAAACTATCAGCATAGCATAGCATAGCAGAGGAGAGGAGAGAAGAGAGAGAGAGAGAGA
>NW_021680519.1:36291-36454 GCF_001412515.2 Diachasma alloeum | reverse complement strand
AGAGAGAGAGAGAGAGACAGAGAGAGACAGAGAGAAACAGAGAGAGACAGGGAGAGAGGGAGAGAGAGGGAGAGAGAGAGAGAGGGAGAGGGAGAGAGACAGAGAGAGACAGGGAGAGAGAGAGAGGGAGAAAGAGAGAGAGGGAGAGGGAGAGAGAGAGGGG
>NW_021680519.1:28799-29870 GCF_001412515.2 Diachasma alloeum | reverse complement strand
GAGAGAGAGAGAGAGAGAGAGAGAGAGAGAGAGAGAGAGAGAGAGAGAGAGAGAGAGCTAAATCACAAATTCCATCAAAAATGGAGCCTGTATCGCAAACATTCGTACGTCAGACCGACGTTCATTGGACTAGTCCGAGATCCGTTCGGGATTTCTCCGCGCTTTTGAAAAGTCATTCCTCCGCTCCTACTTGAGATTAAGGAATGAAACCGCCATCATTTATTGAGAATTTAATTCTCGATCGGTAGACTTTGGTTTCATTCCTTCATCGCAATTAGGGAGGGGGGGTAGAAATGAATTTTCCACCGCGGGAGAACCTTTTCGGGCTCACTTGACGTCTGAGAGCCGTTCGAAGTTTCTGCGCGTTTTTGAAAATTCTTGCCTCCGCTCTTAACTGAGATTAAGAAATGAAACCGATTTCATTTATTAAAAATATAATTCTCAATCGGTAAGCTTTGGTTTCATTCTTTCATCGTAATTGAGGGGGGAGAAATGAATTTCCCTATCGCAGAAGCCCCTCCGGTTAGTCCGCACTTTTGAAAATTCATTCCTCCTCTCCTAATAGAGATTAAGAAATGAAACCACTGTCCTTTATTGAGAATATTATTCTCGATCGATAGATATTGCTTTCATTCTTTCATCGTAATTGAGGGGGGAGAAATGAATTTCCCTATCGCAGAAGCCCCTCCGGTTAGTCCGCACTTTTGAAAATTCATTCCTCCGCTCCTACTTGAGTAGGATAGAATAGAATTTCCCGAAGATTCCAAAAAGCTTCATTGTTCTTCGTGCATGAAAAATGGGGATCTTCGGGAAACTCCTTGCGATCACAAGACTTTTACCGATTTATTTTTCTCCGTGTGACGTCCGTATAGAAGATCAAAAAATCAATTTAACTTTGGGATAAATGGAGAGGAGAGAAAAACGTGAATANAAAACGTGAATATCTCGGAAATTAGATGCGACAAAGTGGGCCCTTTTCACGTGGACGTACACATATAATTGGACTGAAATTTATAGAAATTTTTAATTTGCAATGACGAAATTCCTTGAAATTTTTGTATTACGACAACG
>NW_021680519.1:27947-28535 GCF_001412515.2 Diachasma alloeum | reverse complement strand
ATTTTTTTTTTTATTAAAGATCTAGTTGTATAGAAATTCAAATAAATGATCCTCTTTCGCTCAAGACTTCATAATTCCTTCTCTCCCTCTCCTTTATGATCAACTAATTTACAAATTAAGACAATAAGAAGTTGTATGAACGACAATGGGATAATCAAGCGAATGAGTGAATACAAAGGAGGTTTCATCAGATATTATAGGGGAGATGAGCAGGGCCAATCTGNTTCCTTGAAATTTTTGTATTACGGCAACGCTATAAAAATTCCCAATAAGTGTTCCCGGAATTTCCGCGAAAATATTACCGAAACCTACAGACATAATTCCTGAATTCAAGACATTCCTTTGATTTTCAGGATCATGTCACCTGAAATTTTTTACAAAATGACTTCATTTTAACATTGCTGGCTCATTGCATTTCAGAAATGCAGCTCCGTAAAAAAGACACATGGATTCCTAGGAACGTTTTTTTTTCTCGGTAAATACAGACAATAGAGAAATGTCAGAGTAGAGTGAATAAACTTCATTCGTCAATAACTCCATAATGGCCGACTGAAATTCCCTGATTTTTTTTCACTCTCGATTAATTTT
>NW_021680519.1:20593-20752 GCF_001412515.2 Diachasma alloeum | reverse complement strand
TTTCGGTCTGACTGAGGGGCTTGGCGTAGTACGCTCTGATGGAAGGCGTTTTATTGCCTTCCTCGTAACCCCACCCCCCTTCCCTCATCGACCTTCGCTGCTGCATCCGTCAAGGTTACAATCGCCCCCGAGGTTTGATGCAGCTTCGCTCTCTTGCGA
>NW_021680519.1:17616-20550 GCF_001412515.2 Diachasma alloeum | reverse complement strand
CAAGGTTGCAATCGCCCCCGAGGTTTGATGCAGCTTCGCTCTCTTGCGACGTCTTCTCTCGGCTCCACTCAGTCTGACCCGATCCACATCGGTACCAGACTGGTCAGCCTTGTCAGACTTCGTGTGTTCGCCATCGCTAGCTCCACCCGAAGTTGCTTTTTCAATATTAAGATTTTTTAAATTGGTTTCCATTTTAGTCCCACGAGTACCGCGGTTAAACGATTTCACCTGGTGCATTGCCGCGATTGCCCAGGGCTTGGCTTGTCTCGGGTGGGTTACACCCAAGACTACTCTCAGAGGTCGCCCAGGTTTCTGAGAGGCACCGTTAGCGACACAGCTCCCCCTGTGCCACGCATCCTTAGGCACGGTATGGCCGAGGCCATGGCTTACGCCGCTCACACACATGGATTGGGTGGACTCCTCTTAGCGACCGCGGGCAGCGGTAGTCCTTAAGACCTCCACCGCCCGCGACCGAGCCCCCTCACTACGACAAAGTGGGAACCCAGTGGAGGGGGCATGGGCCAGTAAGAAAAATAGTTTTTTCGCGGCGGACACTGAATTTTCACTATTCGCCCGCGAATTAAAAATTCGCTTCTGCCCTCCTAATTGAGATTAAGGGATGAAAAAAGAGCAATTCGACGCAGAATTAAATTCTCCATTAATTAACCCTCTTTAATCCCTTAAACTTTGTAACAAAAAATACAAACTGCCATGAAACTCAGGGGCCAGTAAGAAAAATAATTCTTTGGCAGCGCACACTGACTGTACACTATTCGCCCGCGAATTAAAAATTCACCTCTCCCCTACTAATTGAGATTAAGGGATGAAACAAGGGCAATTCGGCGGAGAATTCAATTCCCCATCAATAAACCCTCTTTCATCCCTTAATCTCTGCAACAAAAAAATAAAAACTGCCATGAAAGTCAAGGGCCAGTAAGAAAAATAATTTTTTCGCGGCGGACACTGACTTTTCACTATTCGCCCGCGAATTAAAAATTCGCTTCTGCCATCCTAATTAAGATTAAGGGATGAAAAAAGGCAATTCGACGCAGAATTAAATTCTCCATTAATTAACCCTCTTTCATCCCTTAAACTTTGTAACAAAAAATATAAACTGCCATGAAACTCAGGGGCCAGTAAGAAAAATAATTCTTTGGCGGCGCACACTGACTTTTCACTATTCGCCCGCGAATTAAAAATTCACCTCTCCCCTCCTAATTGAGATTAAGGGACGAAAAAACGGCAGTTCGACGGAGAATTTAATTCCCCATCAATAAACACTCTTTTATCCCTTAATCTCTGTAAGAAAAAAATAAAAACTGCCATGGAAGTCATGTGCCAGTAAGAAAAATAATTTTTTTCGCGGCGGACAATGACTTTTCACTATTCGCCCGCGAATTAAAAATTCGCTTCTGCCCTCCTAATTGAGATTAAGGGATGAAAAAAAGGCAATTCGACGGAGAATTAAATTCTCCATTAATTAACCCTCTTTCATCCGTTAAACTATGTAACAAAAAATATAAACTGCCATGAAACTCAGGGGCCAGTAAGAAAAATAATTCTTTGGCAGCGCACACTGACTTTTCACTATTCGCCCGCGAATTAAAAATTCACCTCTCCCCTCCTAATTGAGATTAAGGGATGAAAAAAGGGCAATTCGACGGAGAATTAAATTCCCCATCAATAAACCTAATTGCATCCCTTAATCTCTGCAACAAAAAAATAAATACTGCCATGAAAGTCATCGGCCAGTAAGAAAAATAATTTTTTCGCGGCGGATACTGACTTTTCACTATTCGCCCGCGAATTAAAAATTCACCTCTCCCCTCCTAATTGAGATTAAGGGATGAAAAAACGGCAGTTCGACGGAGAATTAAATTCCCCATCAATAAACCCTCTTTCATCCCTTAATCTCTGTAACGAAAAAATAAAAACTGCCATGAAAGTCATGGGCCAGTGAGAAAAATAATAGTTTCGCGGCGCACAGTGGCTCACGCGAATTAAAAATTCACCTCTCCCCTCCTAATTGAGATTAAGGGATGAAAAAATGGCAGTTCGATGGAGAATTAAATTCTCCATTAACTAACCGTCTTTTATCCCTTAATCTCTGTAACAAAAAAATAAAAACTGCCATGAAAGTCAAGGGCCAGTAAAAAAAATAATTTGTTCGCGGCGCACACTGACTTTTCACCGTTCGCCCGCGAATTAAAAATTCACTTCTCACTTTCTAATTGAGATTAAGGGATAAAAGATGGTTATTTGATGGGGAATTTAATTCTCCGTCGAACTGCCCTTTTTTCATCCCTGTATCTCAATCAGGACGGGAGAGGTGAATTTTTAATTACCGGGAGTCACTGCGCTGCGAAACTATAATTTTTCTCATTGGCCCATGACATTTGCCGTAGTTTGTATTTTTTTTTTACGGAGATGAAAGGATGCAACGGGGATCGATTGATGGGGAATTTAATTCTCCATCGAACTACTCTTTATTCATCCCTTAATCTCAATTAGGAGGAGAGAAGTGAATTTTTAATTTGCAGGCGAATGATGAAAAGTGATTGTGCGCCGAGAAGAAAATTATTATAAATTTTTGGCACCCCGTTGTTTAAAATAAGTTCAAGTTAATTACCTCACGCGATGAAACATCACATCCTTGTTCTGCGAATTGTTTCCACACCCACGGTAAACGCAGTGATTATTCGTCGGCATCGTTAATTCACTCACGCGCTAATTAACACAACACGCCCGTATACACCGCCACGAATACGTTGGGAATTACACAATAAACTTGAAAAAATCAATCGGTCCTTAGAGCTCATGTATCTCTCACCAAAGCCAAACGACAACTGAGAATCTACAATAGTTATTTTTCGATTCTTGAGATCGAAATCGTCAGTTTGTTGTTCACATTTTGGACGGCTCGTGAATTCGCCG
>NW_021680519.1:10813-10950 GCF_001412515.2 Diachasma alloeum | reverse complement strand
ATTTTTCTCACTGGCCCATGATTTTCATGGCAGTTTTTATTTTTTTATTACAGAGATTAAGGGATGAAAGAAAGTTAATTGATGAGGAATTTAATTCTCCTTCGAATTGCCCTTTTTTCATCCCTTAATCTCAATTA
>NW_021680519.1:10478-10634 GCF_001412515.2 Diachasma alloeum | reverse complement strand
CGGAGATTAAGGGATGAAAGAGGGTTAATTAATGGAAAATTTAATTCTCTGTCGAACTGCCCTGTTTACATCCCTTAGACTCAATGAGGAGGAGAGCGGTGAATTTTTAATTACCGGGAGTCACTGTGCGCCGCGAAACTATTATTTTTCTCACTG
>NW_021680519.1:8495-10353 GCF_001412515.2 Diachasma alloeum | reverse complement strand
TGCGCCGCAAAACAATTATTTTTCTTACTGCGCTGTGATTTTCATGACAGTTTCTTCCATTTTTTACAGAGATTAAGGGATGAAAGAGGGTTAATTGATGGGTAATTTAGTTCTCCGTCAAACAGCCTTTTTTTCATCCGAGAGAGAGAGAGAGTGAGAGAGAGTGAGTGAGAGGGAGAGAGAACGAACGGCTGACGAAAAACCTCAAATGATTCTTTTTCTCGCATTCAGTCCGTGATGTTCCACAGGCCCGTGCGCGCATGCGCAAGTGGTCGCAACAATGCTGTAGGGAGTGGGAGCGAGGCGGAGACTTCTCTCTCGCACAAAAGGTTCTCATTCCCAGCGCCGGATTTAGGGGTTGGAGCTAGAAAATTGCGTTTAACTTTGAATCCATAGGAGATTCGCAGGTACAATCAAGATAAAATTTGTGGTAAATGTTCTAATAAAAAATATGGAAGAAAAAAAAAGAAATTCATCGTTTCAATGTCAAGATTCGCTCTGAATAATTAAACAAGCTATTGAAAAAAAAACACTGATATTCCGAATTACAAAAAAAAATTCATCAACTTCAATTTTTTAAATGGAAAACATTTTTTTTTCCCATCTGATCTTCACGCGGCTCTGGGGGATGAACGGTTGGGAATAGGGGTAAAGTGCCCTCAACATTTTTATTCTAGAATTTTGAGCTCTACAACTTTCTATATCACTTTTTCGGACGTACAGCGCGTTATTTACGAGTTATTTCGAAAAAATGGTTTTCAGGGGTAGTTTTTCAGCTTTTTCAACCTCCGGTTTCAACCTCCAGTTTTTATTTTTTTGTTACAGAGATTAAGGGATGAAAGAGGGTTAATTGATGGGGAATTTAATTCTCCGTCGAACTGCCCTTTTTTCATCCCTTAATCTCAATTAGGAGGGGAGAGGTGAATTTTTAATTACCGGGAGTCACTGTGCGCCGCGAAACTATTATTTTTCTCACTGGCCCATGACTTTCATGGCAGTTTTTATTTTTTTGTTACAGAGATTAAGGGATGAAAGTGGGTTATTTGATGGGGAATTTAATTCTCCGTCGAATTGGCCTTTTTTCATCCCTGAATCTCAATTAGGTGGGGAGAGGTGAATTTTTAATTCGCGGGCGAATGGTGAAAAGTCAGTGTGCGTCGCGAAACTATTATTTTTCTCACTGGCCCATGACATTCATGGCAGTTTTTATGTTTTTGTTCGAGAGATTAAGGGATGAAAGGGGGTTATTTGATGGGGAATTTAATTCTCCGTGGAATTGCCCTTTTTTCATCCCTGAATCTCAATTAGGAGGGGAGAGGTGAATTTTTAATTCGCGGGCGAATGGTGAAAAGTCAGTGTGCGTCGCGAAACTATTATTTTTCTCACTGGCCCATGACATTCATGGCAGTTTTTATTTTTTTGTTCGAGAGATTAAGGGATGAAAGAAAGTTAATTGATGGGGAATTTAATTCTCCGTCGAATTGCCCTTTTTTCATCCCTTAATCTCAATTAGGAGGGGAGAGGTGAATTTTTAATTCGCGGGCGAATGGTGAAAAGTCAGTGTGCGTCGCGAAACTATAATTTTTCTCACTGGCCCATGACTTTCATGGCAGTTTATATTTTTTTGTTACGGAGATTAAGGGATGAAAGAGGGTTAATTAATGGAGAATTTAATTCTCTGTCGAACTGCCCTGTTTACATCCATTAGACTCAATTAGGAGGAGAGCGGTGAATTTTTAATTACCGGGAGTCACTGTGCGCCGCAAAACAATTATTTTTCTTACTGCGCTGTGATTTTCATGACAGTTTCTTCCATTTTTTACAGAGATTAAGGGATGAAAGAGGGTTAATTGATGGG
>NW_021680519.1:7626-8351 GCF_001412515.2 Diachasma alloeum | reverse complement strand
CGAATTACAAAAAAAAATTGATTAACTTCAATTTTTTAAATGGAAAACATTTTTTTTTCCCATCTGATCTTCACGCGGCTCTGGGGGATGAACGGTTGGGAATAGGGGTAAAGTGCCGTAAACATTTTTGTTCTAGAATTTTGAGCTCTACAACTTTCTATATCACTTTTTTGGACGTATAGCGCGTTATTCACGAGTTATTCCGAAAAAATGGTTTTCAGGGGTAGTTATTTAGCTTTTTCAACCTCCGGACAAACTGGGGGAATCTTAAACATCCGCTATTAGTTTCATACGCCCAAATCACAAATTGCATCAAAAATGGAGCCTGATTAGCTCCATTATAAATTTCAGTCCAATTATATGTGTACGTCCACGTGAAAAGGGCCCATTTTATCGCATCTAATTTCCGAGATATTCACGTTTTTATCTCCACTCCATTTATCCTATTATTAAATTGATTTTTTGATCTTCTATACGGACGTCACACGGAGAAAAATAAATCGGTAAAAGTCTTGCGATCGCAAGGAGTTTCCCGACGATCCCCATTTTTCATGCACGAAGAACAATGAAGCTTTTTGGAATCTTCGGGAAATTCTATCCTATCCTACTCAAGTAGGAACGGAGGAATGCATTTTCAAAAGCGCGGAGTAACCCCGAACGGTTCGCCGGCATCGAGTGAGCGCGGGGAGCTCCACCGATTAGAAAATTCATTTCTCCCCCCCCCC
>NW_021680519.1:1003-2980 GCF_001412515.2 Diachasma alloeum | reverse complement strand
TGCATTGAGCGAGGGTGAGGTAATATACTGACATTATTTAAAAAATTAGACGATAGCATGGATTTCATCGGACCATTCTTTCCCAGTGACAATGTGGAGATCTGGTTTGAGTGGAATTCATATTTCTTGCCAATGGAAACAAATCAAAGGAAATAATTGAATCAGAATAGAACAACATACTTTGATTGATAAGAAAAGTAAGAGAAAATGATGATTTTACAAATGCGAGTTGAGAATAAAAAATTGATGGCTCACTATCGAATTTGGTTCTCATCTTTTAATCTCTAATATGCTTCCCTTCGGAAGCGTACTATCAAAGAAATTGGTAGAAAAAAAAAGAAAAAAAAGCATAATAAGAAAAAAAAGTAACGATCATTCGTCTTGTATCAAGTAAGCTTCTACCCCTGCTTGTTTCATCCCTAAATTGCAATTAGGAGGGTGAGGTGAATTTTTAATTACCGGGAGTCACTGTGCGCCGCAAAACAATTATTTTTCTTACTGCGCTGTGATTTTCATGACAGTTCCTTTCATTTTTTACAGAGATTAAAAGATGAAAGAGGGTTAATTGATGGGTAATTTGGTTATCCGTCAAACAGCCTTTTTTTCATCCGAAAGTGAGAGAGAGAGAGGGAGAGAGAGCGAACGACTGAGGAAAAATCTCAAATGATTCTTTTTATGTCATAGGTGCCCAGAATCCGCGATTCTACCGAGCGAAGCGAGGTTATAATCGCGTGATTCTGGGCACCTATGACATAAAATAGTATACGAAACTCGTGCATAATGGTGTTTTTTGACCCGTGGGATTGTAAAACTCGCCTTCGGCTCGTTTTACAACTTCCCACGAGCCAAAAAACCCATTACGCACTTGTTGCGTAATATACTATTCTCGCATTCAGTCCGTGATGTTCCACAGGCCCGTGTGCGCATGCGCAAACGGTCGGGTGAATAGCTGTAGAGAGTGGGAGCGAGACGGAGACTTCTCTCTCGCACAAAAGGTTCTCATTCCCGGCGCCGGATTTAGGGGTTCGAGCTAGAAAATTGCGTTTCACTTTGAATCCATAGGAGATTCGCGGGTACGATCAAGACAAAATTTGTGGTTAATGTTCTAATAAAAAATATGGAAGAAAAGAAAAAGAAATTCATGGATTCAATGTCAAGATATAAATAGCAACATATATTAAATTCGCTCTGAATGAATAAACAAGCTATTGAAAAAAAACACTGATATTCCGAATTGCAAAAAAAAATTCATCAACTTCAATTTTTTAAATGGAAAGCATTTTTTTTCCTATCTGATCTTCACGCGGCTCTGGGGGATGAACGGTTGGGAAGAGAGGTAAAGCGCCCTAAACATTTTTTGTGTAGAATTTGGAGCTCTATAACTTTGTATATCACATTTTTGGACGTACAGCGCGTTATTCACGAGTTATTTCGAAAAAACGGTTTTCAGGGGTAGTTTTTTGGCTTTTTCAACCCTCGCACAAACTTGGGGAACCTTAAACATCCGCCAGTAGTTTCATACGCCCAAATCACAAATCGTATCAAAAATGGAGCCTGATTAGCAAACATTCGTATGTTAGACCTTCGTTTATTGGACTATGCCCGTCCTCCGCCAAACTTAACGAGTGCGAGTGAGAAAGAAAATGGAGAAGAAGGAGAGAGAAAACATTCCAACTCGTTTGTACGGTTGGAACGTTTTCGTTGTTCTCCAACGATCTACACATAATGGGATTAATTCAATAATAATAGATTAATGCATAAGATTTTTCGCAGATTATTGCGAGATTTAGATGACAGGTTTGCCTCCTTCAGTGACCATAAAAAATTGTCTTCAATCGACAATATCCCCGATGGAATGGAACGATGTGAATGAATCAAGTATCAATTTGAATCTTTAAAAAATTAATCGAGAGTGAAAAAAAATCAGGGAATTCCACTCTGACATTTCTCTATTGTCTGTATTTACCGAGAAAAAAA
>NW_021680519.1:0-978 GCF_001412515.2 Diachasma alloeum | reverse complement strand
GGAAAGTCTTGAATTCAGGAATGATGTCTGTAGGTTTCAGTAATATTTTCGCGGAAATACGGGGAACACATATTGGGAATTCTTATCGCGTTGTCGTAATATGGAAATTTTAAGGAATTTCGTCATTGCAAATTAAAAATTTCTATAAATTTCAGTCCAATTATATGTGTACGTCCACGTGAAAAGGGCCCATTTTATCGCATCTAATTTCCGAGATATTCACGTTTTTCTCTCCACTCCATTTATCCCAATGTTAAATTGATTTTTTGATCTTTTATACGGACGTCGCACGGAGAAAAATAAATCGGTAAAAGTCTTGCGATCGCTTTCCCGAAGATCCCCATTTTTCATGCACGAAGAACAATGAAGCCTTTTCGAATCTTCGGGAAATTCTATCCTATCCTACTCAAGTAGGAGCGGAGGAATGAATTTTCGAAAGCGCGGAAAAACCCCGAACGGCTCTTCGACGTCGAGTGAGCCCGGAGGGGCTCCCGTGATTGGAATATTCATTTCTCCCCCCCCCCCTAATTGCGAAGAGGGAAATNAGTGAGGGCGGAGGGGCTCCCCCGATTAGAAAATTCATTTCCCCCCCCCCATTTAAATTAAGATGAAGGAATGAAACCAATGCCGATCGATCGAGAATTACCTTCTGAAGAAATGACAGCGATTTCATTCCTTAATCTCAAGTAGGAGCGGAGGAATGAATTTTCGAAAGCGCGGAAAAACCCCGAACGGCTCTTCGACGTCGAGTGAGCCCGGAGGGGCTCCCGTGATTGGAATATTCATTTCTCCCCCCCCCCTAATTGCGAAGAGGGAAATAACGCAACATCTATCGATCGAGAAAAATATTCTCAATAAATGACAGTGGTTTCCTTCCTTAGTCTCTATTAGGAGAGGAGAAATGAATTCTCAAAACGCGCAATAACTCAGACCAAGTTCTTCTCATTCAAAAATTAATTTCTCCCCTCCCTAATTGAG
>NW_021680518.1:964910-965487 GCF_001412515.2 Diachasma alloeum | reverse complement strand
TCGTTTTTCGCGATTATCTCGGAAACTATGAGAGATAGAGCATTAAAGCCTATTCCATTCGATTCCTGAAGAAATTTGGCTTCCGTATAGGCAGATGGACGGCTCAGAATTGCGTTTTTCCACTTCCTAGTTCTTATACAAGATGAATTAAATTAATTTTTTTTTGCATTTTCGTTTTTCGCGATTATCTCGGAAACTATGAGATCCGATCAATTAGTCCCTCATGTATAGATATTCCAAATTTTTATTTTTTTCCTCATTGAAGTAGTTTTAGGATTTTTTTTTAAATAAATTTTTGAAAAATCTCCCCTGAAAAAAAGGCATTATCCCCCCTACTTCATTATTTCCAAAAAATTTTATCACCAATCGGTAGCAAATTGTTTGAAGATTTTTGCGAGTTAAGAAAAAATCGTAAATGCACTCCTATTATTGTGTAAATTAACAATTTCAATTTCAACTGAAAACCAGAGTTGATGACAAGAGTTTGTAGCAGAGATGACAAATGTCTCTAAAGATGATGTCTGTTTTCAATTGAACAGCAGAGTTGTGACATCATTGTCTAGGAGGACAATGGGGT
>NW_021680518.1:936013-964528 GCF_001412515.2 Diachasma alloeum | reverse complement strand
GAGCCGCTCTTTCATTTGACCCAAAAAAAACATGGCCGTGACTATTCGCACAATTGCTTGAGTCACTCCCGTACACTCCATACCCTCCACGCATGCGTGAAGTTTGTGTGTTTCGCTGCTAAAACTTCAACTGCGTGAAACACACAGGCGTATAAAAATGCAACTGCGTGAAACACACAGTAGTATAAAACTTCAACTGCGTGAAACACACAGTAGTATGAAACTTCAACTGCGTGAAACACACAGCAGTATGAAATTTCGGCTGCGTGAAACACACAAACTTCACGCATGCGTGGAGTGTATGGAGTGTACGGGAGTGATTCACGCAATGGTGCGAACAGTCACGGCCATAAATTATTTAAATATTTAATATATATATATAGGGAAGGTCGGGGTAAAACGGACACTTGACTATTTTATAATGTTAATGAGGGATTGAAATGTTGATAAAATTTAATAATTTTTTTTTTATACAAAACAATTATTTCCCTTTGTGACGAGCCCAAACTGAGCTCAATTGATAAATTTGTTTCTGAGTTATGAATAATTTTAAAAAAGTCCAGTGTCCATTTTACCCCACCCTCCCCTATATAAATTTTTCATTTAAAAAATATAATAAAATAATATATATATATTTTATATTTATTTTATCAAAAAAAAGAAAAAAAACGAAAACAAAATTAAATAGAAAAAAAATATTATAGTATGAAAAAAAATTATCATTTGTTCTTTTCATCTCATCTTTTCTTTTCTTCCAGTTGGAACCAATGGGTAACCCTCCCAATTTCCTACTCGGACCTCCCCCGAGACGCTCAGCTCACCATAACAATCTACGACTGTGCAGGCCCAGGTCGCCAAGTCCCAGTGGGTGGAACGACAATCTCCCTCTTCGGCAAGTACGGAGTATTCCGCCAGGGGATGCTGGACCTGCGAGTGTGGCCTGGGTTCGAGGCAGACGGTAACGTTCCCCCCTCGACCCCAGGGAAGGCCAGAGACTCCGGAAAAGAGCAGATGCAGCGGCTGGCGAAACTCGCCAAGAAGCGAAGAAACGGCCAGATGAGCCGAGTGGACTGGCTGGACCGGCTGACCTTCAGGGAGATCGAGCTGATAAACGAGCGTGAGAAGAGGGCCTCCGAGTACCTCTACCTCACCGTCGAGTTCCCCGAGGTAACGATGGACGGAGTGCCCCACTCAATCGTCTACTACGAGAAAGATGGGGACGAAGTGGTCCAGCATCGCTCCCAGCCAGACGTGGTGACCCTCCCCGACTACGAGATCCTCCAGGAGAACCTGGTGGAGGGTAAACACCACAAATTAGCCCGCAGTCTTCGCTCCGGAGGGAACACGAGGGACGTCAAGCCCACTTCGACAGTCCGAGACGCCCTCAACACGATCCTGGGCTATCCCCCGACGACAGCCCTCTCGACAGAGGAGCAGGATCTCATCTGGAAGTTCAGATTTCACTTGTCTAATCAGAAGAAGGCCCTGACCAAGTTCGTTAAATGCGTCAATTGGAAGATGCCTGGGGAGGAGAAGCAGGCGTTGGAGATGCTGGCCCTCTGGACCCCTCCGGACCCTGAGGACGCTCTGGAGCTCCTGGGGCCAGCCTTCACCCATCCTGCCATCAGGAGGTACGCCATTGGGCGGCTCAACCAGGCGCACGACGAGGACCTCATGCTTTATCTGCTGCAGCTGGTGCAGGCCCTCAAGTACGAGAACTTCGAGGGGATCAAGCTGGCGAGCCAGAGGATAGCCAGGGAGTCTGAGAGGGAGAGGGAGGGGAGGAGTGTCAGTGTGGAGTACACTCCCTCGGGGATATCCACTTCCAGTGACTCGGAGGCTTGTGTCTCGACGACCAGCCAGGAATCCCCAATGGATCTCTCCTCATTTCTCATCACCAGAGCCTGTCAGAACTCTACTCTAGCTAATTATTTCTACTGGTATCTCTCGATCGAGTGCGAGGAACAGCCGGATCCTGCCATCACTGTTAAACAGGACACCAGGGTCAGGGAGATGTATCTCACTGTCATGAAGATGTTCTCGACTGCTTTGGCACAGGGGAATGCTGTCTGGCAGAAGAGGAGGGCTTTCCTGGCCAGGCAGAAGACCTTCATTGAACAGCTGGTGGCCTTGGTGAAAAATGTCGCCAGGGAGAGTGCGAATAGGAAGAAGAAGACTGACAGGCTCAAGGCACTTCTTGCTGAACCTGATCCTGCCTCCAAATTTAATTTCTCGAATTTCGAACCCATACCCTTTCCACTCGATCCAGAGATATCCATCAAGGGAATCATCCCTGATAAGTAATTCATGATGATTTTTATTTTGTTTTGGTTTATCAGGTGTTGGGAGCATTGTGCAATGGATTGTTGAATTTATTTCAATTTCAGGGCTAGTTTATTTAAGTCAGCTCTCATGCCATCGAAATTAACATTCCTGACGACTGACAATACGGAGTATATTGCCATCTTCAAGCATGGAGATGATCTGAGGCAGGACCAGTTGATTTTACAGACCATTGCGCTGATGGATAAACTCCTGAGGAGAGAGAATTTGGATTTGAAGTTGACTCCATACAGGTAAGCGTAAATTATATATTTTTAATAACGTTTTGTATTCATTTCGGTCCTCTTTTTTAAAAAAATTCACGTTTTTGGCAGCAATCTATTCCGTTATGCGTGAGTCAGGATTATTTCCATCCTAAACTTGAGTATCTTATATATCAATAAGAAAATCTTAAAATATATATATATATAATATATATTATATATAGGTATATTATATATATTATATAATTTATTAATTATTAATATAATTTTTTTTTCATTTAAAAAATATAATAAAATAAATATAAACTATATAGTATTTTGTTTTCATTTTGTTAGAAATAAATTGAATGTAAAAAAAAGTTATTTTTCTTTTCATCTTATTTTTTCTTTTTTAACAAGTCATGAGACATCTAATCCTCCTATTATTTTTCCTGAAACTGAATTTTACAATTAAATGACAGCTCCAATGAGCTAAACAATGAAAATAATGATAAAGAAAATCAAACGAATCGAATAAAGTGGAATTCAATTATTAGATCTTTCGTTATTTGCAAAAATTAATCACTCTCAAAAACTATCTGAATACTGAATATTAGCCACCTATGATAATGACTTCGCTTAACATGGGACTCCTACATTTATGTTATGTCCATTTCCCTAGTCCTTTAAAAAATTATCTATTACTTTTTAGGGTATTGGCAACAAGTACAAAGCATGGATTCGTCCAATTTATAGAGTCAACAACAGTTGCAGAGGTTTTAGCCAGTGAGGGATCCATACTAAATTTCTTCAGGAAACATCATCCTTCGGAGACTGGTCCTTATGGGGTAGCACCTGAAGTCATGGATACTTACGTTCGCAGTTGTGGTATATCACTGGAGAATTATTTCAGTAGCGAAGTGGTAAAACTATTTAAGTCGACTTATCTCTTAGTTAAGTTTTTGAGGAATATCTCCGAATCTAAAGGAGATAATGAAATTTTCGTAATAACCTTTTTTCTAGAGCAAATTGAGTGCTACAAAAAAGATTTCGACGAAAATTTAGCTATCTCCCTTAGATTCCGAGGTATTCATTTAAAACTGGTCAATAGTCAAAATCGATTTGAACAGTTTTACCACTTCGCTACTGAATTTATCGTCAACGAGGAAATTGAAAGGCTAATAATTCATTAAGGATTAATTCAGTAGCGAAATGGTAAAACGGTTTAAGTCGACTCATCTCCCAGTTGACTTTTTGAGGAATATTTCCGAATCTAAGGGAGATAGCGAAATTTTCGTAATTATATTTGTTGTAACTCTCAATCCGCTCTATAAAAAAGGTTATAATAAAAATTTTGCTATCTCCCTTAGATTCCGAGATATTCATTGAAGACTGGCCAATAATCAAAATTGACTTGTACCGTTTTACCACTTCGTTACTGATTTCCATTTCCCTTCTCCATAAATTTATTTTAATTATTCAATTTTGTATTCAGCTGGTTATTGCATCATTACGTACGTCCTGGGAGTTGGAGATCGTCATCTGGACAATTTATTATTGACAACATCAGGTAAATAAAATCCTCGAAAATTGAAAAAAAAATGTTCTTGGAAGATTAACGATCTAAAAATCGTTCTGAATGACGTTTTTAATTCTCTGTCTCATCATTAGGGAAATTATTTCACATAGACTTTGGCTACATCCTGGGAAGGGACCCAAAACCCCTCCCCCCACCCATGAAACTCAGCAAAGAGATGGTGGAAGCCATGGGTGGAGTGGGCTCAGAGCACTACCACGAGTTCAAAAAGCAATGCTACACTGCCTTCCTCCACCTCAGGAGAAACGCAAACCTCATGCTGAATTTATTCTCCCTCATGGTGGACGCCAGTGTCCCTGACATCGCCCTGGAGCCAGACAAGGCAGTGAAAAAGGTCCAGGATAAATTACGACTGGACCTGAGCGATGAAGAAGCTGTGCATTATGTTCATAATCTACTGGATCTCTCGGTTACTGCTGTCATGGCTGTTCTCGTTGAACAACTCCACAAATTTGCGCAATACTGGAGAAAATAAATTGTAAATATCTCTAAAAAAATTGAAATTTTTCATTTTTTTCATAATAAAATTAAAAATTATGAAGAGAATCAAAAATTTATTCCTTTGTAAGCAAGGAAGAGGAAATTAAAATATCCATTATTCAATCGTCAATATCTCGAGATTGGCTGAGTGAAATTGAATGTTGTTTTTGTCTTTTCAAAGGTTTCTTTTCAGACTTCAAAATGAGCCTTGATTTATTCAAATCGCATCGTCTAATCCGGAGATATTGAAGATTTAAGAAAGGTTTATTTTAGTTAATCTTCCCCTAGCATAACTCATCAACAAGACTGTGTTCCATAGGACTTATGAATAATGCCTGCAATATATTTTGGGATTGCCTTTTTATTTCGATATTAAAATATTTAATCCTAATATTGAATCACTCAAATTTATTCCACCCCTCCGTAATTACTCATTAGTCATTTATTCATTCGTTTATTTATACGTATAAAAACAATGGTGAATTACCCCTCGTCTCACCGGATATCCCAATAGTTAAATTCGAACGAATTCTCGTGTTGAAGGGCAGACTATTATTTTACAGTCTACTATTTACGTAAATATTTGTGTATTTATTTTTTTTTATCTTCAATATTCACTTCATAGTTACATTTAATTTGTTTGTCTCAATTTTCTGGTGCACACGGTAAAAATTCTTTCTCATTAGTTATTAGTGATTGAAAATGATATTTAATGTTCATAATGTGATATTAATTAGTATTTTCCCCGTAATTTTAACCACGCACTCTATCCTAAAAACGCGTTCTTTTATTAATAACTAAAAAATAACAATCACGTAATGGTTCTATCCAATCTTCAAGGGTAGATTTTTGTCTTCATTCTGTTAATTTTTGTGATTTTTAATTTTCATTTTGCACATTTCAAACCCTTATTTAACACAATATTTACATACCTGACTGATCATGATTAACAACGCCCACACAGAGAGAAAGAAAAAAAATAAAAACATAGTTTTTGTTTATTTTTTAGAATATAACATATTTTGTTGAGGCTATAAAGGTAATAATTATAATTATCATGTTTTTTTTGTTTTTTTTGTTTAGTTTTCAGTTTTTAGAGCCATGAGAAGTCTGTCAAGTCCTCAAACCCCCATTTAAAATCACAAATGATTTTTGCTATAAAAAAAAATAAAAGTAACTCGTTATCATGGAGTCGTGTCATCAGTCGTTTATATACACCCTCCAGATGATTGATCAACCCCTGATTACAAAAACTAATTTCCAACAACTCGACAAACTTTTCAAGCCTCTCACATACTCAAAAAATCCACAATCCTCACCCTTATTATTTACCACATTAATTAACATCAAAGATTATACGCTGAAAAATAAAAGAAGAAAAAAATATCTCAAAATCATATAGTGGAAACTCTGATATTTCACCTCAAATAAACTTTCATATACTCCATTTATTTTTGTATTCACCTATCCTCTAAACAAATTAAACACTATAGTGATTAATTCTAAACAAAGCTTTGATGCGATCCCTCAGAGTAACCGTGAATCCTCAAAACAATGCCTCCCCATAATTTATTAAATCCATCAGTACCAATGAGATATTGCAACTGTCAGTGTCACAGACATCCTGTCAATCTACATTACTCAATTATAATTTTAAACGTAACTGAAGTGACGAGTTTGTGGTACCAATTATCCATCCCCCCCCCTCAATTAGAAAAATCTTAAAAATCATGATTGGTTTTTCTTTTTTTGATTGAACGAAAGCCTGATGATGAAAATAATCGAGTGCTCGTGTTAATCTGTTCTGTCATTGAATTTTCATTTCTCCCACTCGATATAGACTCCTCGCAGATTACTATATTTTTCTCGTGTCAATATAAATTATAAGGATCTACCCCTAGCACTGTTTACCATCAAAATGTTTCGTTCTTCCTCTTTAATATTTACACTTAAGTCATTTCTATTCGTTAAATTTGTTTTCTTTACCAGCACTTGGTAGTTCAGCCACTTCAGGAGCACGTTTAAAAGGAGATATATACATACAGGTGTATATATTTTAATGAAGGGAGATATTATAAAACAGTTTTGTCCTGCTGATTATTACCTCTCGGTGGGCTTTGTCGCTGGCACTGAACTCTCCACCAGGTCGTGCCTCTCGATCGGTGAATTGTCGAGGGTGTAGTCGAGGGGATATCTCTCGGTGTAGGTGGGGGTCGCCTCACCCTGGGATCGCAGTCGCACCTCGTCGGGGGTGTCCTGGTAGAAACTCGGGGAGGCCTCCACGTTTCTCGAGGAGGACTGCTCGGTTCTGTCCATCTCTTGGGTTGAGTAGTAACTTTGACTTGCTTCGGTCTCTGGTGGTGCGTCGTAACAGCTGGGGGAGACTGTTTCGGTTGGATAACTGGGGCTTGGACCCTCTGGCACGAAGTAGCTTTGACTTGGTTCTGACGTTACTTCCTGGGGAGGTGATTAATCGGAATTAGTGAGGATTCGAGGACTTGACACTGGTTGAAAATAGCATTTTTATCATTTGGAAAATCATTTAAAAAATTCAGCAGCGAAGTGGTAAAACGATTTAAGTCGACTTAGTTGAGTCGACTTAGTCTCTTAGTTGAGTTTTTGAAGAATATCTCCGAATCTAAAGGAGATGATGAAATTATCGTAATAACCTTTTTTCTAGAGCAAATTGAGTGCTACAAAAAAGGTTTCGACGAGAATTTAGCTATCTCCCTCAGATTCCGTGATATTCACTAAAAACTGGTCAATAGTCAAAATCGACTGGAACCATTTTACCACTTCGCTACTGAATTCGTTAATTATCAATTCGTTAATTGATAATTAACGAATTAAAACTTTCTGTGCTCCCAATTTCAGCAAATATTTTTACAGAAAAATCTCCAAAAACATTTTTTATACCTCAAAAAATCTGAATTAATAAATTTTACTGAAAAAACGTGAAAAGCTCAACTAATTAAATCCCCCACCGACACTTACCTCAGGATTGCGTGCATAATAACTACTGGGTTCGTTCCTCTGATCGGAGCTCTCACTGACAAAATTCTGAGCGGACTCCCCCTCCAACCTGGGCATGGAGATTGGCACCTCATAGGAGGTCGACACATTCTGCTCGACAACGACCTGATCCTCGAAGCTGGACGTGGGTACAGCATCGACATGCGTAGAACTGCTGTCAGGATTGAGATTATACGAAGATGTGGGAATCTCAGGTACTCCATTGTCATGCAGGCTCCCAGTGTCCACCGAAGTGTCCGCAATAACACTGGAAGTAGCAATATTGATCTCATCGCAGGGAGGAATCTCGTAGCTCGACGTGCTGATAGCACTCTCCTGATCCTGATCCCTCTCCTGGGTCTCCGGTGTCTCAGGAACGTACGAGGAACTCGCAGTCTCATCCTCATTCAGTCCCGAATTATTGGAGAATCCTGAGGTGCCAATGCCCTCGTTCCCCACGTCATTCGACTGCGAGGGAATGTTCCCCTCCTGACTGATCTCCCCATCAGTCTCCAGAGACTCCACAATATTATCAGCATTCCCCACCTCATAGCTCTGCGTTGGAAAGCTGGGATCATCAGATGCCTCGTCAGAAGCCCTGACCTCATTGAAAGACTGGGTGGGAGCATTCGTGTTCTCACTGGAGCCCTCGTAAGACGACTGCGAGACTGATGCACCTGATCCCACCCTGGCATCCTCGAAGGACTGAGTTGGTGGCTCTCCAGCCACTGTCGTCTCCATCTCCATGTGCTCGTAAGGACTCGACTGAGTGGCTTCAGTCCCCACTGATTTCGACGTCGACTGGGAAATCACCTCGTCATTATTTATCGAAAGACTCTCGAACTTCTCGAAGGACTGAGAAGGGGTCTCGTCAACACCGTCAACAGTATCCCGGCCTCCAACCTCGACTTTCTCAAAGTCGACCTCCATGGGCTCAGGCTGGCTCGACTGGGCCACTGGAGGGCTCACCTGGACCTCAGGAGCAGTTTCAGTCTCCATTGGCTCGGGTTCATCCTCAATTTTGGAGGAACTGTCTTCGGGTTTTGCTGTCTCAACTTCGAAAGCACCCGACGACTCCACATCAGCCTCTGGTGGTTTTGTTTCTGAGGCTGATGCCTCCTCCAGGCAACTACTGATCTTACTCGCATTGTCCTCACCCTCTGGAGGATTCGCTGAAGGAGTGTGATCGGTCTCGTCGGTTTGGACAATTGGCATGTCTCGAATGACCTCGTGTCCTGTTTCTGCCTCCTCTGGGGGTTTGTTCTCCTCCTGTGGGACCTGTGCATTCTCATCAGTTGGCGTACTCCTGGCTAATTCGTCAGGAGTTGCAGTCTGAGCGCTGCCCTCGGGGAATTCCACATTATCAACGAAAGAATCATCGATTATGGGCATCGACGGAGTCGTCTGCACGTGCCCAGAGTCCAGGACAACATTCTCTGGAATTGAAACAGCGTAGGAGATTGTGCAGGCTGGTGCCTCGGCAGTGGCTTCTTGTCTCTCAATTCCCGTTTGCAAATCTGGAATCACCAGGTACTGACTGGCAGTCTGACCCTGGACTTGAGCGGGCTCTGGGGTCTCCATGAGTTCCCCAATGTCAGGCATGGAGTTTCCAGGAAGTATACCCTCAGGAGCTGCGATGTAGGAGATTTTTGCATTGTTGATCGAGATGGGAATTTCCAGTGATGCCATGCTGGAGACTGGTGCTGCGTCGGTGACGTCTGATTGGATGCCAACACTGCTGGGGACCTCCAGTGGAGTCATAATGGGTTGATTGAGGGTGAGAGAGGTCTCCAAGACCGATGGGGACGAGATGGGCTCTGCAGAGGGTATCAGAGTGCTCTGGAGGATTGTTTGAGTGTCCAGACTTGTTTGAGTTATCCCAGCTGTCATCACACTGGCCACAGTGGTCTCAGGCAGTCCAATCTCCTGCTGGAAGTCAGTATTAGCCAGGGCTGCTGCTAGAATATCCTGATTAGACGTTTGAAATCCTTCGGAGACAGTTTGCGGGGCCTCTGGGGCATTTGTTGGTGGTAAAGTAGCGACTGCAGTGTTGTCAAACTGGAGAACAATGTTATCAATAGCTCCTGAGGGATCTAGAGAGCTTGGATCGATGTACAGGGTTCTGGAGCCATCGGCATTGGCAGTTGTACCCTCCAGGGACATCAGGGCGTTGTTGTCCAGTGGCTGAATCTGGCCTTGTTCATCGATAGTCACGAGAACATATGTTTGACTGCCATCAGCACTCTCAGTGGGGAGTGCCATTATCTGGGGCTGGGCAGGTATCTTCGGCTCCTCTGGTTTCACTGGTTCCGTTGGTGTCGTTGATGTCGATGCCTCCACTGACTTGGCATCGATCTTCGAGACCTCTGGACCTGATTTTTTATCTTCTGATGGAGATTCCGATGCTACTGCAGCTGGAACCACTGGAGATGCTGGAGTCACTGGTGTTGACAGCTGTTTCTGCATGCTTTTCACTGCTGGCTGTCCTCGCACTACTCTATTCGTTCCTGGTACACCTCCAGGAGTGGATACTGTCGTCTTTTGTCCAGGAGTTTTGACAATTGGAATTGCTCCCTTGGGGGGAGTCTCCTGGGGGACTTTCTGAATAACTATCTTCTGTTTAGTTTGTCTCCCCTTCTGAGGCGTCACTGTCGTCGCCATAGACTTTGATCTCTGGAACGTTTGAGTCTGCGACTTTCCTGGCTGTGGGGACAGCGGTGACATCACAGTCTGCCTTATTATCTTCTTCGGAGTCATCTTCCCAGGTGTCTGAGGAGTGGTCTGATGCAGAGGTGGTGGATTCTGCAGGATAATTGTGCCAGGTGACTTCATAGCCCCAACTCGCTGCACTGTTGTTGCAGAGGACAGTGGAATCTTCTTCTGGAGCATTGGGAGTTGCACCTTCTGTTGGACCGCTTGATACTGCATTTTGGCACCTTTACCTGGAGTCCCTTTAGCAGCCATAGCCTTCACCTGTTGTCCAGTGAACGGCGTCAGGACTGCTCCCTTGCCTGGCACCAATCCAGCACTTGTTATTATCGTTTTTCCAGCTAAAGAGCTCTGGGATATGGGGGTGAGGAGTGTCTTCCCACCTCCCTGAGTCGGAATTGGATAGAATGTTCCTTTGTTGGTGACAAACGTCTTCTGTCCCATCACTGATTTTCCAGATATTTGAGAGGCATTTATCTGGGTGATGACCCCCTTCTGGGTGATGAAATGCTGGGGAATTCCCAGGACTGTTTTAGTTCCTGTTATCGGTGTGAACACCCCCTTCGACAGAAGCCCAGTGTTAACAATCTTCTGACCACTGGGAGTGTGCTTTGACGTTGTTGGAGAGCTCGTGTCACTCTTGGGGGCTATCATCGTCTTACCCAACATCTGTCCTTTATTCGACACAATTTTCTGGACCTTTCCTGTTGTTATCGTCTTCTGAACAGCCAGGGGGACCATTTTAGTCTGTCCAGACGTCGGTGACGTCAGGATAACGACTTTATTCCCCTGTTGGACGATCTGGGGATTTCCTGTTGACGTTTTAGCTGATGATATTGACATCTTTTGGGACATTGCTGTCGTACCCTGGACTGTGTAACGAACTGGCTGGCCTCCAGTGCCTGCTTGAACGATAACGTATTTTCCTGGAGAACCTTTGGAGGTCGTCAGCATTGGCATTGTCTTTGTTCCCTGCTGACTCTGGAACTTCAAGCCCTTGACTCCACCTGTCAATGGGGGGACTAGGGTTTTTATGCTGGTTATCGTCGGTTTGGCTTTTGTTTTGGTCTTTAAAATCGTTGGCGATGCTGTTTTCTTCTTTGCTGGGGCCTTCTCGGGGGTGCTTGTCTCAGTAGCTGTCACTGTGGGCTTGAACTGCACCTGATTGGTTGCCATTTGGGTCGTGGGGGTCGTCAGGGTGAGGGCTGGTGTGACAGCGCTCGAAGATGGCGTTGAGATTATCGAGGACATCATCACTGGCATTTGCTCGACCTTCTCAGGGGTCAGATCCTCACTCATTACGAAGGGAATTGAGTTTATGTCGAATTCAACGTCTGAGGGGTCAGAGGTGCCACTCGAGGCGATGCTGATCGTGTTGGAGAGGTTTAACTTGTCCTGTTGGTGGTCTACAGCCTCTTCTGCCTTCAGGACCTGGAGTTTTTTGGTTATCGACTGACCTGGGGGAGTCTTCGGGGAAGAGTTTGATTTATTCGAGTCGAGTTTCATCATTTTTGCTCGTGGGGTGCAACCAGATTCATTTTTCGAGGAATTATCGATTTCTAGTTTGTGCTTGATACCTTTCGACGGCTGTTTTTCCAGCAGTTTTGATTTCAGGATTTGCATGGGCTCTCGCAAGGCCACGTTCTCAATTATTCGGGGTTTCTCTCGCTTTTTCACGGGGACTGAAACGTCTGCAGGGGCGGGAGATGGCTTTGCAGGGGATTTTTTTGGTGATGGGGCCTCCTGGGGGGAGGGAATGGAGTTGGAGGCCTCTGGGAGTGGGGAGGGAATGGACTCCTGGGGGGGAGGGACGTTTGTGTCGTTGGGGACTTCTTCAGGAGTCGCTGGAACCACTGTTTCAATTACTTCGGTGAGGATTTTCTCCTCGATGCTGAGGGTTGGGTGGATTTCAGGGGCTTTTGGCTCCTCAGGTGCTTTCGGCTCCTCAGGAATTTCCTCAGGAATTTCCTCAGGGACTTGTTCAGGGACTGGTGCAGGGGCTTCAATAGATTCAGTGAGCTCAGTAGATTCAGAAGGCACTGGAATATTTGCCTCAACAGGTTCTTGTTCTGGCTCTTGACTCTCAGGTTCGACGATTGTCGCCTTTGCCTCAATTACCTCTTCAATAATTATATTCTCAATGGTCTCCTCAACGATATTCTCAACGGTGCCATCAGCAGTCTCTGACTCCACCTGAACAACAGTCGTTATCACCTCTGAAACTGAAACAGTCTCCTGCACAATTTCGTTTGATACCTCAGGCTTTACCTCCTCCTCCACAGGCTCGACTTTAGTCTCCACTTTTTCAGCTTCATTTTCAGGTTTAGTCACCATTGCTTCCTGAGAATCCATCTGAGACATCTCGAATTTTTTGATCTGGGACTTCTTTGGTGGAAGCATCTCAATCTTCTTCTCCTCCGCCGCCTCCTCCTCCTCCTCCTTCTCCTCGTTATGCACCTCAGGAACTTTAGTCTCTACTATCTGCACTTTAGTTTCAACTGTCGTCAAACCTCGATCAGTCTCAAGACTTCCAAATCCCTGGGACTTAATTTCAACGTCACTTGTTGCTAGGAGATCAGTGATATTGACTGGGCTCATGCCATCATGTCTCACAGCCGTAAATTCGGGGGATTTAATCGGTGACTTTGGGACTGGGGTGGAGACTCCAGCCTCTTCAGCACTGTCCAGTGTCTGATCCGAGAACTCGTACTCCTCCAGAGACTTTCTGATTGCCTTGCTGATGGCTGATGGCTTCCTTCCCCTCCTCCCCTTGACCTTCTGCTCCTTCTCCTCAGTCTCTGACTGGCTGTCATCAGTTCTAGGTGTCCTGCGACCTGGGGACGAGCTGTAAATATCCGACTCCAGGTACTTTTTATTCGGCTTTCGTCTTCTCCCAGTGTACGATCTCTCCCCATCAGACTCAGACGTTTTTCTGTCTGTTTCATGGCTGTCAGGGGTGGCAGGGAGTTGAGGCTCTTCGAATCTCGTTGAGGAGTCTCCATTTCCACTCACGTCTGTCTGCAGGGGGTACTTGCGAGGTCTTCCTCGACGTTTCGCTGGCTTTTTTTCAACTGCTTTTGGCTGAGGAGACTCCACTGATGGGGACTCCGTCGAGGATTTGTCACCTATGATTTCACTCAGCTGATTCCATCCCATCTCCACCCCATCTCCAGATCCTGCGTTCGATAGCTGGGAGATTGTTAAAGTCTCCTCTTCACTCTCGATCGTCACCCTTCCAGAGTTAATGTCAATCTCCTCGAGGTCTTTAGGGTCTTTTGGCAGTACTCCAGACTTTGCTGGACTTGAAGTTGGTGTCAGCTTCTTCGGGGATCTCATTGGGGACTTTGATGGGGATTTTCGAGGGGATTTCCCTGGGGATTTCGATGGGGAGTGCTTCGGGGACTTGTGATTGTCCAGAATCTTCTCGGGTTCAGGCTGAGGTTGAGGTTCACCTTGCAATTCACGTTGAGCTTCCACCACAGACTCCTCCATCTTCTCTTGATCATCAGCTTTCACTTCCTCCTCTGGCTCTTTCTCACGTTCAACTTCCAGTATCTCAACAATCTCAAGTTCTGTCTCAGTCACGTCTCGCTTGGACTTGCCCTCGTTGGACCTCTCAGTCTCGGAGGCGATTTTGGCCACTAGTTCACTGGCTTCGTCGACAGTTTTCATGATGTCCTGCGTCAGTTTATCATCGTCTTGGCTTTTTTTCGATTCCTCATTCAGGTTCTCCTCAGGTTTCGCCTCTTTCTCGTTCGCTTTGCTCTCCGCTTCCTTCTCTTCAGCCAGCGCCTGAGAGAGTACAAACTCCTTGATGATCTCCTTTTTCAGGGAAGTGTTCTTCTCACCGAAGACTCGAGGGATCTTCCTCACTGGGGGCAAAGCAGGCTCTGGCTCCTCGTCTTCAAAATCAAAGCACGATAACTTGGATTTTTTTTCCTCCTCGTTCTCAGGAGTCGAGTTCTTCCTCTCCCCGAGGAACTTCCTCAATTTCTTCGAGAGTGCTGACTTCTCCTTGACCACTGGAAGGCTGAGTCCAGGTTCCTCGTGCAGGGAATCATTCTCGAGTGGTTTAGTCTTGGAATTCTTCGAACGACTCGACAAATTCTCCGACTCCTTCACCTCCTCCTCAGGAGTCCTCTTCTTCATCTGTTTATCCTTGACAACTGGACTCAGGACAGCCTCCTCGCCCACAGAATCGCCCAACGGTTTACTGATCGAGCTCTGCAGGCGTGCCGACAGGCTCTCCGACTCCTGCGGGTCCTCAGCATCCTCCAGTGTCTTTTTCAACTCAGCTTTGAGGATCGCCTCGTCGAACAGGGGATCCTCCAGTGATTTAGTCTTTGAGTTCTCCAAGTGCGTGGACAAACTCTCAGTCTCTTTCAGCAGTTTCTCTGATTCCTTCAGGAGGTCAGTGTCCTCGTCGTCCTCAGGCTTTCTGTCTTTAGTCAAGGGACTGCTGATGGGGGTCGACTTGTTCATGTCCACCTCCATGTCGTCGGATCCGTCGTCCCAGTCGGCTAGCAAATCGTTTATCTCAGGATCTGCTTTCTTCTTCTTCGTTGTCTTCTCCTGCTGCTTCTGCTTTCTCTTCACAGGCTCACTCAGACGATCGTTCTTCAGCCTGGGGAGGCTCTTGTTCTTCCTCACGTATTTTCGCTTTTGGGGCTCGTCTCCTAGGGATCGTCGCTTGGGCGTTGCCAGCAGAGGCCTCACTGCACCCTCCACTGGGCCCTCTCGGTGGCTCTTGTTGTGGCATATCAAGACGTTCACTCGAGTCGTTGTGAAGCTGCACAGGGGGCAGGCGTAGATATTCTGGTCACCTGAGGTCGGCGTCGTCGGGTGACTGCTCGGCTGGTGACGTATCCTCACCTCGTGCTCACTCTCCCTCAGCATACGGGGGCGGACTATCTTGTGCCCGGTCGAGTAACTGCGACGTGTCATCTCGTCGTCCTTAGGTTTCTGCTTCTTCTTTGGGGACTTCTTCTCGCCGAACAGCGCGGATATGTCGGGCTTCTCCTCAGGGCAGAATTTTTCCGATTTCAGGATATTGGGGTCTCCACCGGTCAGCATCTCTGCGGTCTCCACGTCCCCAGGGAATTTGTCCATCAGTTTTGATCCATTTTTGTGTTTTGTACGGTATTTGTCTGGGGGAGAAAAAATGTTTTTTTTTTATTTTATTTTTTCATGTGTCATTAGTTTTTACATCATTTAGAAAATAGATTAATTAAATTCTGTAGCGAAGTGGTAAAAGGAAATGCATTTTTCATATTTTTTTAAAACTCGGATTATCTTGGTGAAGAGTGATTGTAGGAGATAATGTCAAAAAACCTTTCTTGTTGCTGATTTAATTTCCAACAAAAAATGTATTTTGACATTATTACCGAAAATCACTCCTTACTGAAATAATCAGACTTATAAAAAGATGTGAAAAATCCACTCATCTCCTTTCACCACTTCACTGCAGAATTTTTCTCATAAATCCATTTTTATTTCATTGGTTCATGTGTCATTAGTTTTTACATCACTTAAAAAATAGTTTAATTAAATTCTGTAGCGAAGTGGTAAAAGGAGATGCATTTTTCATATTTTTTTAAAATTCAGATTATCTTGGTGAAGAGTGATTGTAGGAGATAATGTCAAAAGACCTTTCTTGTTTCTGATTTAATTTCCAACAAAAAATGTATTTTGACATTATCGCCGAAAGTCACTCCTTATAAAATAATCAGACTTATAAAAAGATGTGAAAAATCCACTCATCGCCTTTCACCACTTCACTGCAGAATTTTTCTCATAAATCCACTTTTATTTCATTGGTTCATGTGTCATTAGTTTTTACATCACTTGAAAAATAGTTTGATTAAATTCTGTAGCGAAGTAGTAAAAGGAGATGCATTTTTCATATTTTTTTAAAACTCGGATTATCTTGGTGAAGAGTGACTGTAGGAGATAATGTCAAAAAACCTTTCTTGTTGCTGATTTAATTTCCAACAAAAAATGTATTTTGATATTATCACCGAAAATCACTCCTTACTGAAATAATCAGACTTATAAAAAGATGTGAAAAACCACTCATCTTCTTCCAGTCATTAACGAGATAATTCAACAATTAAAAAAATGAGAAACCTTAATTTTATTTCAACAATTACCTAGGCCTTTCTTGATAAACTCATCCTTCTGTGTGCAGTTGTACTGATAAATCTGATGTATATTCTTCACAAATTCACTGTGGAATAACCGACAAAAATAATTATTAATTCTCTGAGAAGATATCTCGTTTCATCATTGAATATTAGTTCTTACTAAGAATTTTCCTGGAAAAACTTGACAGCAGCAATGGGTGGCTTCCTATTGAAATCCACTTTGAGATCCTCGGGGAGGTTGTCCACCCCGGTGACCTGTCCAGGCCACCAGCAGGGGCCCAGCTTCACCCAGACCACATCGCCATCTAAATAGCGAATTTCTGTCTGGTCGCACATCTTGAGTCCTTTCGATTCACCAGATGGTGGAGCACACGTAAATTATATGAATTACCAGGGCTATTGTCCTTAGTCTGTATTTAGCACACATGGGTTACATCTGAGATTCCTGGAGGGAGAACATCAACACAAAAAACCAATTAAGACCAATTTACCAGCAATTTAAAAGACCAAAACCAATTAATTTTCATTCGAAACTCAACTGTAGTTCAGTTTTGGCTAAATATCTCTGAATACAACGTAGATACGATAATGTTGATGGGGAACTTTTTGTAGAGTGAGAAAAGCTCTTCAAAAAAGGTCCTCACAGAAACATCGCTATCTCCTACAGATTCCAAGATATTTCCAACAAAAGAAACCCCAACTAAAATCGAATTATCTCCATTCAGGGGAAAGTGAAACAATTGACTTCTTAAAACCATCAAGACCTCCAAATCCAACGATACGATTAAAAAAATCAACTCTCATTTCGACTCTGTCGATCTCCAGCAATCACCGACAAAAAATCGTCTGTTTCATGCTTCACATTCCCCCACCGAGCTAATTAATTCTCCATTCATAATGAGATAGTTGCCCATACCGATTGTTATTCACCCAACTCAGTTGACCCCAAAAATGGTCCTCTGCAAGTGGCCATCTCCACCAACGGAAACCAGACCTAAAAAATTTCCAAAAAACACTGAAAATCGTCATTTTCCCCCAGCCCCGATGAAAGCCCTCCCCCGAGGGTTCAAGTGCCACAATAATCCGAAAATCGCGGGAAAATTGCTCGGAACACCGATTGGGTTCTTAACCAAGAGTAAAAACCCACTTCCCCAGAGGAATAAAAATCCAAGTGGCAAAGGGCTCTGGGTTTTCCCCAAAAATGAAGAGTTTTGTGGGTGAAAAAACCAGAAAACGAAAAATGCCTGGAAATATGGTGGTCGCGAGGTACACCCGTGACTTGGAAATGGATTCGGTGGATGGCTAGGCGTCCCCCAGGACGACTATTCCTCTGTGGATGCCTCAATCCCCCCAAGCACTCTGGCACACAAATTATTTCGAAATTTCTCACCTCGTATTTTCGTCCCCTGCCTCGAAAAATCACCTCCACCGGCTATGTGTATTTATTTCACCCAGTTGTATTGCCCCCACTACCTGCCCACCCCAAAAACAATGCAACTTTTTGAGGATTTAATATCACTGAGTTTTATTTTATTTAACCAACACTGGAACTATTGTTTTGCGGGGGAACGAGAGGGTGAGGGATGAGGTTTTTTTTCACCTCAATGTTTTTATTTTAGTCGATGGATATAACAACTCAACGCTTTTTCCAAGGCTGTGCGACGTACGTACATATTTCGGTTTACCCGACGTGCAACGGGGCACTTCATGGGTTTTCAATGAATACACCACTGAATACGAAGCGCCATTTTGCGCGTTGCATCAGTGCTCGCTGGGTACCAGGGCTGACAACTTGAGAATTTTATTTCGTTTGCTTTTCGTTTTCAAGTCTTGGTTTTTTTATTTGGATTATTGTCGAGATACTTGGGCTTTGTGGGGTTTATAATTCGTTATTGGAGACTGTATAATTAATTATTAAGACAGTTCCATAATTATTGAGAGGTGATTCAAATACAGGATAAAGTCAACTGGTTTTAAACGTGAACGCCTCCTGATTAAATGATGCAATCCCAAAAAATCTGGTGTCAATTGAAATTTTATGGAAATGCCTTCAAAATGGCGTTGGATTTTTTTAAATTGACTCTACCGATCGTCAGATATTGGAAATAGAAAATTATCGTTTTTTCATTGCACCGCTATAAGTTGAGTAAACTTCAAAGAGAGTTTTTCGAAAATATCTCAGAATCGGTGAGAGAGAGCGAAATTCTTGAGAGAACCTTTTTTGTAGCCCCTGAAGTTCTCCATAAAAACTTTTTTATCAAAAATATCGCTATCACCCTTCAATTCCGATATATTTCCCGAAGACTATGACGAAACCAAAACTCAATGTTCGAAGAATAAGGAAAAAACTATTCATCTTCAATCTTGAATAACTCGACATTGACTGAGTGAAATCGGGAAAATCTCATTTCATTTCAAAGTTACTTAAGAAACCTTCAATATGGGAGAAAATGAATCCAAATGGTGACGCATCGTGTAGCGATTTATTCCCAATATCAATCCTTCCCGCTCTTTCCCAATTTCCATTGCCCCCCCTGATTCAACTCGCGTCGTCACATGCTCTCGACTTCCGGTATGCGCACTACAACCCCCCGATCATTCTTCACCTCTTTTTCTCCATTCATCACCCCAGAAAAATACAACAAAAAAATTTACTTCATCCCGCGGAGTTTGCGCGAGATAAAAACCAAAACATTCGGATTTTCCACGAATAAATAATCGAGTTATGGTGGATACAATTGTTGGGGCCGTTTCATCACGCACCGGAAGTCACTTAGCCATATCGTAATCGTGAGAAAAAATAATTGAGCCTCGTCTTGAGCACTGTTTCCACCGTTGATTTCGGGCAGATCAATCGCTCTGAAAACTGAAAATAAAAATCGAATTCACACAATGGCGACCACTGTGCCTTCACGATTCGCTGTTCTTGCTCTCGATGACGATGACCCCAAGCCCAAGAGGAGCCAAAAGTCATCGAGCAATGTCAAGAGTGATGTCAAGAGGAAAAATGACAAGCCCAAGGGACAGAGCCAGGGCCCCAAGAAGGACGAGAAAAATAAGAAGAGCAAAGTGAGTTGATTGTTTGAGGTTCTGTTTTTATTTATCTCGCCGGCTAATGGTCGATGATATGGGCACGAGTCGGCGGGAAAGTTTGAATGGTTAGATTTAGATAAGGGACAATGGAAAAGTTTTGGTTTCAGTGCTTTGAATTTTCGTGCTTTTGTTTTTGCAGTCTAAGAAGAAGAGGGGAAACCAGGAGACTCAGCAGTGGGAGCAGTGGAAGGAGAAGGACACTATGGTATGTTTTAGGGGAATTATCAAAAGACAGCAGTTGTAGTTGATTAATTAATTTTGTTTAAGGCCCGGGTGTACTATCTTTCGAATGTTATCTGGATTTTTTTCATCTTTCGTAATCCAAAATTGTTAATTGAGTGGTACATCATGTAGAAATTCCAAAAAATTATGATAGAATGATAAAAAAAATAGAAAAAATTCTGAACTTTTTCAAAGACGGTTTTTAATTGAGATTCAGAATGAGTTGAAAAAAGTGGAAATTACAAATATCTGATTCGCGTGGCAAATTATCTGTTAGATGTCATTTTCCGTGGTGGATAACAAAACACTAACTCCTCATGGGAAGTGACAGCTAGGTATCTCAATTTTCAAAACAGTGGTATGTAGTCATCTGCCATTTTTATATGATAAAAGTGTAATTAAAAAATTCTCCAAAATATTACTTTTTTCAAAGAGCCCTTTTCGTGGGAAACATTTACGAAATCAGTCTTCCCCCTGCATGATATTGGGTGACAGGCCGCCATTTGTCACCGTAAATCATACATTTTTCAATTTCTTGTTATTCAACTTATTCTGAATATAAATTAAAAATGCTCTTTGAAAAAATTAAGAATTTTTTCTACTTTTTTTTTTTATTATTGATTATTATTGACGAAAGATGAAAAAACAACTTCGAGATAACATTCGAAATATAATACACTCGGGCCTTAATTTTACAATTAATTCAATTTTTTTTTCTACAATTGTTTTTTATCTCGACGTCATTTTCGATTCATATACTGAGAGGAAAACGATAAAATTCTCAAACAAGTCTTACTTGTGCCAAAAGAATAGCTTTTTGAAAATTATCAAAAAAGACTGCGCCGGAATGAAAAATTTTTGTCGCAAAAATGGATTTAGTAGTTAAAAAAAAATTGCATTCTCTATACACGCAAGAAATGTCATTTCTAGTACTACTCCTTCGTTATTCGATACTCCCATACGTATTTTGCTCCCGAAAAATCTTTGTTTTATGCGAAACATGGGATAGTAGTTTTTCGTTTCGGCTGTCTAATAATCACAGACAATAAATGAACCCTTAAATGAAACAATAATAAAGATACGATAGCAATCTTGTAACTTAGGGATAAAATATTTGTTGATAAATTTTCCTCTATATGAGATATTTTCATCCTGAAAAGGCCCCGTCTGGTGTGAATTATCCGTCTCTTGAGCCAAATATTTCGTTGCTGTCGAAAGCAGAACAATTATATTCATGTTTGAGACTTTCAAATTCAATCCAAACAAATTCTTTTTTGGCAATTTTCAACTAGCGATTTTGTTGGCCCAAACAAGACTTGTTTGGCAACGTGTTTGTTTTTCCCTTAGTGTAGGTAGAACCACTCCTTCACGAGATGCAAACAAAAGTGGCACGGTTTTTTATTTTTTTACCGTTTTCACGCAGCTGTTAAATTTGTTATGTTTATTTTTTGTGCCTAGGCTGTAGAGGAAGCTTACAAGCAGGAGCTCCACGAAGCCCTGATCCTATCAAAACTGGCCTACGAGACACAGATAGAGAATGTTATCAAGGATGCAGATGTAACGAAGAAGTCTGGCGGGAAGAAGTCGAAGAAATCCACAATGTCTCTTGAGGAATTCAATAATATGGGGAGCAATGAAGCTACAGGGACTGCTAATCATCAGGATTCCAAGCCATTCAAACATAAAAGTACGCAACTAACGACATTCGTAATTTCTTTCTTCATTTAAAATCATTAAAAATAATCTCTACGTAAATTGTTTTTTTTTGTGCAGCTGAATCAGATGCAGAATTCTTCGAGAGAATGGACAAAGAGACTAAAGAGGAGATTATCAAATGCAAAGAGAGAGACATGTTGAAGAAACGGTTGAACACTCTGGATAATGACATAACGTCTGCACAGTTGAAAGTCGAGGTTGAAAAGAGGAACGAACAGATTCTGGAGCTCAAGGATGAGGTGGAGACACTCAAAGCTGAATTGTCACAGGTCAAGGAGAGGAATAAGAAGCTTTATCAGATTCTATCACTTGGGGAGAGTGAGTTTGTCAGATAAAATCAATAATTCTTCACAATCTCCTTCATGTAGTCGTTAATAATTAATTTCTTGGGGTTTTTTTCGGTTTTAGTGAAAGATAAAGCTACAGTTCTAGCTGAAGTTGCTAAGCTCCAGGAAATTCGGGACGAATTGACGTCTGAGGTGCAGTCTCTTCATGCACAATTGGAACAGGAACGTTCGAAAACTAGGGCCTCAAGTACTGAAGTTAAATCTACCAAGCAAACAGTAGGTTTATTTAATTCAGTTATTTTAAAGTATTTTTATACTTTCAAATGATTTATTTAACCTCGGATCTGCGATCAAATAATCAGTTTAACAATTCAATAATTGAACGAGTTTATCTGCAGTTTAGTTTGCTACAATTTTTCATAATTTCTATTTTGGCTTTTTCCAGAATAAGAAGAGACCAGCCAGTGAGAATGCCTAAAAGCCTTCACACCCCTCGATAAAATCGAATAAACCAACTGGAACAGGCTCTCTTCACCGAAAAGTCCAGTCTTCGAAGCATGAGTATTTATTTTCTATTCTCATTTCTTAATACTTCGTTAATTTCGCACTGTTATTACTGTTCATTACTATTATTATTGTTATTATTATTTTCATTTGTGTGTTTTGAAAACACCATCCACAAAATGTGATTTAATTTCGTTACTGCTTCCTTCAACGTACTAATACGATCCACTGTGACTGATTATAATTAATTGATAAATGAGAAAGTAGGATTAGTGGAATATATTAAGAGGATTTAGTTCGTGAATATTCAGTACTATGTAATGCAGCTCTTTAAATATTTTGTAATAAATATATATTCTATGCATTATCTCCAGGGTTAAAAATTCTCATGATAACACGTCAGTTGATAATATTGCACAATTCTTACAGAAATTGAATCATTATCATTAATCAATTATTCAAACATCGTTTTTTAAGAAATTTAGAATTATTTGTTGTATTTATTTGATAGTCAATCGACAATTTAGATTAGCAGGCTTCTATTTTTTGAAGAAAAACTTCTCTTATAGAATTATGATTATTATCAATCCCTACTCATGAGTTTTCGATGGAGTCATTTCTCTCGTGAATGTTTTTTTTCCTGGGAGAGACCACTTTTCCACCATTTTTATGGAACACGCTCACTCGACGACGCTAATCCTCATCCGGATTACAACATGCACTGCCTCCATTTTTATGAAAATTTTTTGACTTTTTTTATTCTTCCCTCCGCGTACATTTTGTTCGCATGTTCGATACTTCACTTTTGGGTTTCATCTTTTTTAAATTTTTTTCGGTATTTAGTCCATTTTTTATTGAAGAGTAGAGGGAGTGAATTTTCTGAAATTAATACGTTAAATTTTTAATTGAGCAATCAACGTGAAATTTTATTTAATTGAGTTTTATTGAAAAAATATCATTCGTGGGATCGGGGGTGGGAGAAGAGAGTCGAATTCTTGGCCTCAGCCTGTGGGAGGGGTGCGAATGGACGGATGGAGAAAGAGGGATAACAGGGGATTCTCCATCTTACGTTTGTTTTTTCATTCCTACGGAATTTATGTTCCAGGGAAAACTGGTCACGGGATTATTTCCATTCTTCAATAATTAATTCGATAGGGGAGGGTGAGGCTAAATGGACAATTGACTTTTTTTTTAATGTTCGAAACTTGGAAAGGGATTCATCAATTGAATTCAGTAGCGAAGTGGTAAAACGGTTCAGGTCCCCTTATCTCCCAGTTGAATTTGTGAGAAATATTTCCGAATCCAAGAGAGATAGCGAAATTTTTGTATCCATATTTGTTGTAGGTCTCAATCGGCTCTACAAAAAAGATTATAACAAAAAATTTTCCATCTCTCTTGGATTCTGAGATATTCATTAAAAACTGGTCAATAGTCAAAATCAGGGATCCCCATCAATATTCAATTTCTGTAATATTACAAGAATTTGACTCTTACATTAATGAAGTTTTAAATATGTTGATCCAATTTTTCGAATAATGATGTATTTAAAATGTCTTAATATGAACCTGTAAATTTAGTAAATTTAATTTACTACTAAATGAGTAATTCAAATTTCTTAAAAGGGGATTTTCGATGACACAAATAATCGTCAATCTTCCTACCTCAATTATTGATTGATAAAACAGCTGAAAATTTGAATATTTGAATTGATGATACTTAAGTACGCAAAAAATTTAAGAGTGATGTTAACTAATTGACGGCTACAATATTTAACGGTAATAAAATATTACAAATTTGGCTATCCCTGGTCAAAATTGAGTTGTACCGTTTCACCACTTCGCTACTGAATTTTTTCCATTCACACGGAGAGAAATATTCAGTAAAAATTACGGAACTCTCAATTCACTCACCGATTACGGAATCGACTCCGAAAATTTAAGTGCCGGTATCGTAATTTTTCACAGGAGATCCAGATAAAAATTACAGAACGCTCTGGAAAAATTCCGTGAAATTTCCTACAACCACATTTCGCTCCGGAATTACGGAAAAGATCCGTAATTTTTATTGAATATTTCTCTCCGTGCACCATAAAGTTTCCTAAATATTCCGTACGATTTCTCAGTTATAAAAAAATGATAATTCAGTTCATCCCTTCAAATTTCACTTTCACCTCAACAATTTCAAACTATTTCAATTTATAATTCCCGTTTCAATTACTCTCAATGACTCTCAAAACTCAACCAAAAGCAACAATTTCAATCAACCTCCCCCCAAAAAACCCCCCCCCCCTCCTCCTGCCCAAAAAAACAGGAACAGGCATTTGGATGCAGATCACGGGAACTCGAAAGATTAAAGTTTTAGAAGTATCGATTCGTCGGGGCAACCGTTGACAGACGTGGAGAGGGTATTAGGGGGTGGGAATGGCGTTGAAAAAGGGTACGAGAGGGGCCGGGGCGGCGGTGGAGGAGGGGGGCGGGGGTGGTAGTGGGTATGGATCGTCAAAGAGCATAATAATTACTGCGCCCGCAGAGAAGAGGCTCAACCCTTTGTTCTATAGTCACTTTGCTATACGGAAGAACGATGGGATGAATGTGGCCGGGGGGGGGGATAAAGGGGGTTTTACGCGCGAAACTCTGGTTCTGTCTCTTTGATTGCTGTGATACGTGGAAAAGAGGCGGGCGGGGGAGGGGGGGGCGCAAAAGCATCCGTTTCACCGTGTCGTTATCATTATGTAATTGATCCGCGCTTCCTGCGTGTGGTATTATTGATGGGGAGAAGAGAATTTTTTTTTAAGATAGTGTTCTTCATTATTTGGCTTTGGTAGGGATTACTTAAAGGGGCGGGGATTTTCAGTTATTTGATGGCATTGAGATTATCTGAGGATGTTTAAAAAATTGTCGAGACGTTTTGATAAATCCATTTTTAATTGGTGAATTATCTGGGGGATGAGTCGTTCTACGAGAAAATGTCAGTAAAACTCTTTTGTAGAGCATTTCGTCAGCTACGAAAAAGATTTTCTGACATTTTTCCGTGGAACTACTGGCTATCGAGATAATTGCAATTGAATGGAATCATTTCAGTAGCGAAGTGGTAAAACGTATAAGGTATAAGGCAATTTCGAGTTAACCCGTTTTCAATGAATATCTCGGAATCTTAGGGAGATGGCAAAATTTTTGTTATAACCTTTTTTGTAGAGCCGATTATGAGCTACAATAAATGTAATTACAAAAATTTCGCTATCTCCCTTAGATTCAGAAAAATTCCTCAAAAACTCAACGGGGAGATGAGTCGATTTGAACCGTTTTACCACTTCGCTACTGATTTTTATTCGCAATTGAGTAGTCTTCAGAACTCATTCAATTTCCAATCCTCTTCAACACCTGGGATGAAAATAAAATTATTAACAGAGTAATTATCCCTCTGGGCATTACTTATCCACTCGAAACAGTGGAAAAAAACGTGGAAATTGGAAATGGAAAGATGAGGGAGGGGCAATCAAAGAAGGATTATCTTCATTTTATTCCCCTCAACGAGGGAGATATTTAATCAAAGTTGTTTACTGTCCTCCTTCAGGCATCCCTCAAATCTACAGCCGTCGTCTCTTCCTTCTTCAGCCGCTAGTTTGGGAAACTTGGGATAGATGGGGAAGTTACTTACCCGACATTTAATTGTCCCGGATGCCTTTCCAGTTTGAAAACAAGTTACGTTGATATATCTCGGGTGAAATGGGGATTATTCTGGCATTGATTAATCGTTAATGCATAATTTTCTCGCATTTCCGGAATTTCGGAGGGGGGGTTGAAAGTTGAGACGCGTGATGATTTAAACTCGTGTAGTCATATAGTCGTGTCAAAGGCAAGTGGAGACGGAGGAGGGTCGGGCGACCCACGTTATCCTTTGACCCGAGGTCCTCCTGTACGTACCCAAGTTTTCGAATGGTAAATGGTGGGTTTACCTCGGAGGATTATTCACTGCGTTTGCTTTAAAATTTTTTTAGAGTCAAGAGAAAATTATTTGAGGCAAAATCCCAGTGAATCATCTTTGATTAATCTGCCATTATCTCAGTAACGAGTGGTTTGGGGGGGAAATACCTATGAACCTTTTTGGTAGCCAGGAAAATATCCCGCAAAAATGACATTTTGTCCTAAAACAACTCATTCTCGAGGTAATTCCCGAATTGAAACAAGTGGTTGAAATAGAATTTGAACAAAACATCTTTCCTAATTCTTTTTTTTTTAGTAAGTACAAAACCTGTTGGTTTATACAGCTGAGAGAAAATATATACATATATACAATAATAATAGTAACCATATACAATATTTTGGCTTCACATTTTAAACATCGATTTTACAATTTTTAAGAAATTTGGTGATGATCTCGATACATTTCAAATCCAGTTCTTGCGCGGAGAGAAATACAGCAGAGACTTCGTATAAGATACTTTAGGGACAGTAGGAGAGTGGAATTCCGGGAACCCCTATGCCCCCACTACGCGCTCCCACAGAGAGGAGACAAATAGGGATCAGCGGGTTTCAAATAAGATACCTCGCTCGTTGCGCCCGAATTCAATGAAATTTTCATTTTTACTGAATGAATATCGATAACTAATCAATTTATATGTGTTTAATGTTTTGAATTTGTATCGCCCGCGTTCCCTTTTCTCTCTAAACATAACCCCACGTGCTAGAATGGCAGCTGATGTTGGGGGATTGTTGGTGGACTCGAGAATAATCACAGACGAAAAATGACGATTTATCGATGGGAAAAGTGAAAAAAAAATCGATGTATATTTCCATTACTTGAAAAAAGTGGTGTGACCCCCCTTAAGGTCATCAGACCCTCATGATCACTTCGTTCGTCCCTCCCGTTTGACCCTTAACACCGTTTGATCCTTATAACTACTCTCTTCTCGTTGAAAAATGACCGGGGCCATAGGTATCTTATAAGAAGCCCACGGAACATAAACACTCGGGAGACAATAAAAGTGCCGAGAGTGAGGTACGCCTCGAGCGCTCGGAGCGCGAGGTATCTTATACGAAGCGTCTACTGTATTCAATAAAAATTACGTATCTTCTGTTATTCCGGAGCGAAATGTGGTTGTAGGAAATTTTACGGAACTGTCACGGAATTTTTATCTGAATCTCCTGTGAAAAATGACGAATTCGTCACTTAAATTTTCAACATGTCTCTCCGTCTGAAGAATAGCTTCACTAGAGTACAGGGGAAAAAATTTATTGGTCTGAAGAGAGTTGACCACAATTTGTCTTTGGTCGAGGTATCGCGGACAGTCCCATAGAACCTGATCTAAATCTTCCCTGAAGTGACCGCATCTGCATTGGGCGGACTCAATGAAGTTTTTCCTTTTGAGGGAAGCGGCGAGCCGGTAATGATTTGCGCGGGCTCTACTGACCCAAAAAATTGATGTTCTTGGGAGCTTTCTATTGCGAAACCAGGCCAGACGTTTTTCGGCATAAAAATGTTCGAAGTAGAATTTGCCTTTGTCTCTACTTTTCTGTATGCAGTTGTCAAGGAGAGATTTCCTAATTCTTTTTTTATTTTTTATTTAAGCACAAACCTAACGGTTACATAGCTATATGTGGACGTCCGCATGAAAAGGGACCACTTTGTCGATTCTATTTTCCGAGATATTCACGTTTTTCTCTTGCCAACTCCCATTTAAACCCATGTTAAATTATTTTTTCGATCGTCTATAGCGTCGGCACTCTTTACGCTATTAAGTTCATTTTTGGCTTTAAATTTGCAGAATCAGATCAAGATTATGGGCATATATATAACTCCAATAGTGCCAAAGTGGTCCCTTTTCATGCGGACGTCCACATACATACACAAAAATAGAAAATAAATGAATGAAAATATGAAAAGAGTTATACATATAGAGTAATGGTACATTTGGGGTGGTTATACATCTATATGACATTTCCTAACTCTGTAATTACATTAAAAAAAAAAAAAAAACGACTGATTCCAAGAATACCCGTCAAAGAGCATTTTTTGTAGCTCCCAAAATCCTCCGCAAAAAGGGTTCCACGACATTCTCCCCCAGAGCCCCTCGTTCTCGCGATAATCCCCTAATTAACAAACCTCGAATCAAAAGTCAACTCCATATTAATCACCACTGATCAATACACCAACTCAGTCCCCATCTGAACATTTCCAAAATTCCCCATGTGTTTGTTACCTCATCATCCTGTCAACAGCCCCCCCCC
>NW_021680518.1:928301-935861 GCF_001412515.2 Diachasma alloeum | reverse complement strand
GCAACCTACACCCTCCCCCCCACCCTATTCGGCCCATCGCTGAGCCTGGCAGTCGCATCGGATCGCAAACAAAAGACGAACGGAGGCTAGCGCGCGCCACTCATCGCTCGATGCGACAGCGAGTGACGTTTCTCTACCCCCTCCAACATTCCATCCACCCCCTACTGTTGTCACCCCCCTCCCCCCCTATCGCTCTCTCGCTCACTCAGCGTTTCACTCGCCTCCCACCACTGATGCTCCAGCTATCTGTTGTTATCACCAGTTATTTGCATCCCTTCGTACTCGAAGCAGAAACCGTGAGAGGGCGGAGGGTGGGGGGGCGGGGGGGGAGACAACTTGACTATGGAGTGAACGACGAAATTCTCGGGAGCTTACTTCCCAGGGAATATTACACTCCCAGTGAGGGAGCGAAACGATAGGTGGAAATGGTAAATTTCTATCGGGTGATTTCTCATAATGGGGAGCGTTCAAATATCCTTTGGAGAGTTTATGTTTTTGGGTAATGGGGGAGGGGGTGATTTTAAAGTATTTTATTTTTGAATAGTGGGTTTTGGGTATTTGGGGGATTAGAAGTGGGATAATTTAAATAACCAAACCGGTAAATAAGTAAAATAACTTTATTCATTAGACTTTACTTTAATTAAGGGGAGAGTATTATGAGTTTTAAGAGTCGTGGGTTATTGGAGTGGGACTTTTCATGCGTTGAAGATCGATTATAGAGATCTGAAAACGAATAATTAGTGCAAAAAAAAATTTTTTTTGTTGTTCGTAGGCCCGAAAACGCTAAAAATGCTAAAAACAGTCCAGGGCCTCCAATTTTTGAGCTACAGAAGATTTTTTTTTTCAAAATTTTCGGAAAAATGTGTGGAACAACAATTACGGGCCAGTTTTTTGGAATTCGACTCCTACACAGCTGATTTCTTTTTTTTTTCATATAAAAAAATTCACTATTTGGGTAAAAAAATTCAAAAAAAACAAATTTAGCCATATAAGAGGCGAATTAAAAAATAACTAGCTCGTAATTGTTATTCCACATATTTGTCCGAAAATTTTGAAAAAAAAAATCCTTTGTAGCTCAAAAATTGGAGGCCCTGGACTGTTTTTAGCATTTTTAGCGTTTTCGGGCGAACGAACAATAAAAAAATGTTTTTTTGCACTAATTATTCGTTTTCAGATCTATATAATGTTCTTCATACCCGTATGTAAACAGAGAGAAAAATATAACATTAATTTTTGCCTCGTATTATTTCAACTAGAAATTCAAGCGGGGCTATCAGACGCAAGCGATTGAAAATGGAAATTTCCTTCGATTGATAATGATTTTTTGATTTTCCATCGATTGATGATTTTCCAAAAATAAGGTGGGAAATTCCCGTCAAGTGTATCTGAAACTTGACATTTCATAAGCCTCTTCTCCCTAACAAGGATTCAAAGTCACTGTCTCTACGATTTTTACTCGACTTGACAAGAATTCAGTAGCGAAGTGGTCAAACGGTTCAAGTCGACTTAGTTTTCGGGGAATATCTCAAAATCTAAGGGAGATGGCGAAATTTTCGTACATATCTTTTTTGAAGCTCTCAATGTGCTCTACCAAAGAGGTCTTGTCAAAAATTTTGATATCTGCCTTAGATCGCGAGATATTCATTGAAAACTGATGAGTAGTCAAAAACGACTTAAACCGTTTGACCATTTCGCTACTGAATTTTTCTTTCTTCTGAGTTTTTCTATGAACACAGTTCATAGATTGATTCACAAACCAGATTTTTCTGTGAATAAAGTCAACTCTTAATGCTTTTCCAAAATTAATTAACGTGAACCCTCCACCCGAAATTAAATAAAACGATTGAGATTAAGACCCAGCGCCTCGACAAGATTGAAAAACCAGTGAAAAAGTCGGTGGCAACGAGTTAGAGAGGCCTCGGGAGTTGTTGTCACAGTGACGAATCGTTCGGTGTTTAAAATTCCCGTGTGACTCCACCGCGTGGCGTGAAAGCTCCAGCAACGAGGCGGGGGGTGGGCGAGGGTGGGAATAGAATAGAAGAGTCTCTCGTTTCAGTCGTGCAGGCAAACGAGGAGAGACAGCTGGATAAGAGGATAGTCAACGAGGGGCGGTAAAAAGGATTGAGGGGGTGAGAGAAGGGAAAATAAAAAAAGGGGGTTGAGTTCTCGTCGAGTGCCGACAGATTGCCGCGGGGACAAATAAGAGTGTATCCAGTCACCGAAGCCAGCGACGCGAAATTTCGGCTAAATTGTTTCTCACCCCTTTACTTATCCCACCTTTATGTATTTTTTTGGGAATGAAAAACAAGTGATAATGCATTTCACTCAAGTTTTGACTTTTCACAGCTGAAATGTGACTTTTTACATTCTCTCGCCCCATTTAAAATGAAATAAACATAAAAAAGATAATTTTACGTTCTTACCCACAAAAAAAATAAACTCCTTTACTTACCCCACGTTTATATATTTTTTTAGGGGATGAAAAAGAAGTGATAATACATTTCACTCAATTTTTGACTTTTCACAGCTGAAATGTGACGTTTTACATTCTCTCACCCCATTTCTCTCATTTCTCTCACCCCAAGTGAAATAAACATAAAAATGATGATTTGATGTGTTTACCCACAAAAAAATAAACTCCTTTACTTATTTCACGTTTATATATTTTTTTAGGGAATGAAAGACAACTGATAATACATTTCACTCAATTTTTGAATTTCCACAGCTCAAATGTGACTTTTCCCATTCGCATACCCCATTTCAAATTAAATAAACATAAAAATGTTGATTTGATATGTTTACCCAGCGGAATAAAAAAATGAAAAACCGAGGCTTTCACGGTTGAATGGCGCCCCAAGCACTCTGTTCTGTATAAATATCCTCTAAAATTCTAAAACTCCTCACATGTGTACCAAAGTCGTGAAAAAAAATCCACCCCCACCCCCCGCAGCTACATTCATCCTACAGCCAAGTGCAATGGAAACATCCCCCGCTACATTCTAAAAAAAAATATCCACCCAGGACAGCGTTATATCCATGTTTTCTCCAATTTCTTTTTTCTCCCATCGCCAACAAAAACGTAAAAGCGCGAGCCCAGAAAGTACAGTATCCACTGTAGGTAGTGTACTATCCCGCTGTATATACGACATTGAAAAAAAATAAAAAAATAAAAAAAGAGAGAGAGAGAGAGAGAGAGCGAGAGAGGAATTTTTTTCATTCTCTCTTTTTCTCTCAATTTTTTTTCTCCTCTTTTTTACCGCCCACTTTTAGTACCCACTCGGCTCACCACGAAATGTGGCATTCAACAGGGGGCCCTCTTTCTCTCTCTCTCTCCCTCTGCGCTGGGAGGGCCGGCGGTGGGGAGAGCGCGGGGGAGGGAAAATGATGCGCAGATTGGCCGGATCATCTCAAAAACCGCCACCCTCCCGATTCCCTTCACAGTGGTATGAAATGCTAGAGGGATGGGTCAGGGGGTGGGGGTCCGTGTAGAGGGGATAGCACAATCCTCTCTTCTCCTATTCCACCCCCACCCCCTGGTATATCCACCTTACTGTGATTCCTATGGTTGAGGAGGCGCGCTTCATCGTCAACCCCAACACCATCCACCCACCCACCCTCGTCCCCCCTCCCCCCGTCGCCCCCTGACGTAACATCCAACTCGTCACCGCAGACTGACTCCCTGCGACTACGATTATTATCTCATTTACCGGTGTAGGGCTTGCACGCGTGTATCGAGAGAATCAGTAGAAGAACGAATTGGACATTTTTGGGGGAATTTTTTCTTCGGTTTTTTGTGTGATTTCGTGAAGTTACATTCGTCGAGGAGATACAGGTGAGTTATTTCAACATTTTTTAATGTTCTTTAACGTAACATTTCGATTATTCGTGTGCTATTTTGCATTGTTAAGATGGAAACGGGGAAATGTTGATTTTGTTTTTTTTTTTATTAATGCCTCCGGATCCAGGGATGGGTCCATTCGGCTTAAAAAAATAATTTAGTACATCATTTAGCACATCGAGTCTTGTTTTAGCATATTTTATACTTTGATTTTGCAATTTTTCAAAAACTTGGAAATACATTTGATATCTTTGTAATTCATGACATTGAGAATTTTTTCTATTTTGTATGGTGTTTCGTTGGTTCTTATCTGTTTGATGAGGGCCTCTCGTTCTTTTGCGTACGTTGGATATCTCCACAGGACAATTGATCTTGTTAATGTTGACACGATGTTTTTTGGAAATATCTCGGAATCTAATGGAGATAGCGATTTTTTTGTTAAAGACATTTTTGTAGCACTTGGAATTGTCTAGAAAAAAGGTTCCCGTAAAAATTTTGCTACTCCGATTAGATTTTGAGATATTTAGTGAAAATTGAGAGGGGAAAAAAGAGTTATTTTCGTGTTGGAACTTTATTACTGAATTCTGATGTTGATGAAGATCAAAATTGATGGAATGTACAGTTATGGGGTGTCAAAATGGAGAGAGAGTGTTCTGTTGACATTAAGAAATATTTCAGCGGTGAGTTCAACACACTAGACTTGCAGTAGGTGGACTGCCCCCCACATTAAGAGCTCTCCATTCTCGAGAAAATCCCGATCATTAAATTTTTCCCTCCATATTTTCATTTCCGCTTTGAAATAATAGTCATCCTCGGGGTTTTTTATCTTTATTTGATGGAGGGTATATTGTGGGGGCGATAAAATTTTTTACTGCAGACAGTTAAACCGTTGATGGGCATTTGAGAGAAACAATAATATGAAAAATCTATAGACAGGGGAGTAAAAACAATCTGAACGAGTGTATTAGGATTGTTGAAGTAGTGAACGATCGTGTGAGGTCAGACTGCTTTGATCGTCTCATTTTACTCGAGAATTTCGCATAAACCGACTCAATACGTCGATTAAAAAAGCGCAAATCAGAATGAAAAATCGGTAGTGAAGTGAAAAACGAATGAATAAACGTAGGGGAGGGTAGGGTAAAACGGACACTTTTGACTTTTTTTGAAATATTCATGACGTGTTGAATTGTTCATGAAATGGAATAATTTTATTTTTCAATTGGAAACCAGTGATTCCTCTTTGTAATGAGCTTAGACAGAGCTCAATTGATAAATCTGTTTCTGAGAGATACGAAAATTTCGCTATCTCCCTTAGTTTCGGAAATATTCCTCAAAAAGTCAACGGGGAGATGAGTCGACTTGAACCGTTTTACCACTTCGCTACTGAATCAAAACAAAAAATTTTGAAAATTTCAGTTACTGCTTTTTATGACCGCAAAATTGGCCCTTGGAAGGTGTTTTTAATTGAATTTTAGCAAAATTTTTGTTGAAAATGATTGTGTAGCTCTTGAAATACCCACACGGAGAGAAATGTTCAGTAAAGATTACGGAACTCTCACTGCACTCACCGATTACGGAATCGACTCAGAAAATTTAAGTGACGGTATCGTAATTTTTCACAAGAGATTCAGATAAAAATTACGGAACGCTCCGGAAAAATTCCGTGACAGTTCCGTAAAATTTCCTACAGTCACATTTCGCTCCGGAATTACGGAAAAGATACGTAATTTTTATTGAATACTTCCCTCCGTGCCACAAAAAAGGTCTTCACACCAATTATCCTATCTCCGATAGATCCCAAGACAATCCTCAAAAACAAATATAGAATGACAATTGACTTATAAAAATCGTTTTACCACTTCATCGCTAAAGTAATCCCCACATTTTTCCATTTTCCCACATTTTTCCATTTCTGTAATCACCATAATTCCCGTCACCGACGAAAGGAAAATGCAAATATCCCAGCCTAGACTGTACACATACAGCGAAATAGGGTGGAAGGAGAATGAGAAGGGGTTGGTGACGATGAGAAATTGAAACAATCCGCCAATTAGAATCGTCGACGTGACGGGATTATGCAGATTTACCATTGGTCTGCAGTGGTATAGAGGAGTGTGAGGTATATAGAGAGGATGCAGAGAGTGGCAGCTGGTGGTACAGCTTAACTCAATCTCCGAGTTGTCTTATGAATCGTAAACCCAGTGGAAACCTCTTTTCCCTTCTTTCCGCTCATTTTATACTTTATCCTGGGGAGAATAATTTTACGTTCTTCACTTCGACGAATGTATAATTCTACGACTTCAAATGACATTTCAATTTTCATAAATTAATGACTTATTCACGAAGCACTTGACGAGTGAGATTTATTCACTTTTCATTAGTCCAAGTTGATTCGAGTCGATACAGCAATATTGCAATTTATCAATCCATCAAAACCCTTTGACTCATTCAATTGCTGAATCCCCTTGTCATTAATTCAATTAATTCGAGTCAATATTATTTCAATATTATTAATCAGACCATAATAAACATCAATACCTCACTGGGGCACAGTTCATGTCAAGTTTATCCTCATCTACACTGAGAGAAAAACGACGAAGTTCTCAAACAAGTCTTACTTCTGCCAAGAAAATAGTTTTTTGAAAATTATCAAAAATGGATTTTTTTGTGCCAAACATGCAGAGAGTGCGCCGGAATGAAAAATTTTTGTCGCAAAAATACATTTCAGTAGTGAAGCGGTAAACCGAGTTAAGTCGATTCTGACTATTAGCCAGTTTTTGCTGAATATCTCGGAATCTAAGAGAGATAGCAAAATTTTTCTCATGACTTTTTTTATAACGCTCTATTGGCTCTACAAAAAAGGTCGTGACAAAAATCTTTCTATCTGTTTTAGATTCCGAGATATTCGTCAAAAACTAGCCAATAGTAAAAATCGACTTAACCCGGTTTACCGCTTCGCTACTGATTTAGTAGTTCAAAAAAAATTGCATTCTCTGTACACGCAAGAAATGTCATTTCTAGCACTACTCCCTCGTTATTCGATACTCCCATACGTATTTTGCTCCCGAAAAATCTTTGTTTTATGCGAAACAAGGGATAGTATAATAGTTTTTCGTTTCGGCTGTCTAATAATCACAGACAACAAATGAACCCTTAAATGAAACAATAATAATGATACGATAGCTATCTTATAACTTAAATAAACTAAAAATTAAATATTAAATATTAAATATTTGTCGATAAATTTTCCTCTATAAGAGATATTTTCACCCTGAAAAGGCACCGTCTGGTGTGAATTGTCCGCCTCTCGAGCCAAATATTTCGTTGCTGTCGAAAGCAGAACAACTATTCATGTTTGAGACTTTCAAATTCGAACCAAACAAATTCATTTTTGGCAATTTTCAACTAGCGATTCTGTGGCCCCGAACAAGTGTTACCAGATCGTGACGTCACCCCATTTAAAATTGTACAGGTTTTGGCTATAAATCTCCAAAATCTGGCAACCCTGCCGAACAAGACTTGTTTGACGTGTTCGTTCTTCTCTCAGTGTAGTGATTCATCCCTGCACTGAGACACTGTGTCTTTATCCCTCAGAGTCAATTACTTAAAATTCCCTTGTAATTAATCGAATTCAATTAGAGCCAATATTATTCCCACTTCAATCACAAATCAGTATTTATTTATTAATCGGACCACAATAAACATCAATACCTCCAGCTTCA
>NW_021680518.1:927965-928196 GCF_001412515.2 Diachasma alloeum | reverse complement strand
CCCCAACTTTAGATTCATCATGACAGTTTGTCCCAGAGAAAACCTGACAGCAGTCCATTTCCCGTTCATCCTGTCTGTCTGGCATGGAACATAATATCTACTGTGACGGTAGTGCCTGTGGACGCCCGTTTGTTTGGTGAAAACAATGGACCGAAACAATGCATCCAGTCCCTTTCCTCTCTGTTGTATGCTCAAACCTACGGCTCTTGGTTTCCATCCTCGTCCGCCCCC
>NW_021680518.1:924902-927910 GCF_001412515.2 Diachasma alloeum | reverse complement strand
CCCCCCCCCCCCCCTCCCCCAGCTCTCCCACCCCCTTGAAACGAGGGTAGATACCAATATGGATTTATCACAGTATTTCGCCGCGACTCATTCTTCTCCACCAAGTTTTTTTCCCTCTTTTATTTAGTCTTGTCGGGAAAATGGGGCTTCGTCAAGAGCATGACGATCTGTCGGGTTCAGGTGGACTAGTCTCGCGGTGAATGATGAGGAATTTTATTGACTGGGTAATGGGCAGTAAGGTGCACTTGACGGAAGCGCTTAATGAATGACCCTGATGGTGAAAGGGTTTTCTTGGGAGGCACCCTCTTAGACATGGATTCTGAGGCTCTACCGCGGTCTCCCATTCAATTCAATTAATTCGGGGGACAATGGGGATTCGGGGGCTCTCGACGGTGGAGAATTATAATTATGCACTTGCGCTGGGGATTATTGTTCGTGACAGACATGAATACAAGAAGAGTTTTTCGTGTTTGACTGCATGACGACGAGGAAAAATAAATTGCCTTTCGGGTTTTATTGACTTGTTAATTGGTGAATAAATCGGGTGCGTTGAAAATGAAAGATAATGCAAATTAATTAAAGTCATCTTCGACGGAGGTTTCCAAAAACTCGATTGTCAACTTAAGGATGTTCTACACCCTTTCTGCCAAAATGCACGTTTTTTCAATTTTTCTGGCAAACTTATGATGGAATTGACGTGAAAAAATATAACGTTTTTGCGTTTTGTCATTATTTAATGACTGACGAAATTTTAAGGTGGTGCGAACATTTTCCTGCGTTTTCTCTAAACTTTTAAAAAGAATCACAAAACTGTAGAAAAAACGCATGAAAATTATCGCACCACTACGCAACTTCGTGAGCCATTAAAGAATGACAAACCACAAAATCGTTATATTTTTTCACGTCACTCCCATCGATAATTTGCCAAAAAAATGAAAACAACGTCAATTTTGGCTAAAAGGGTGTCGAACATCCTTAATGCAGTCGTTTCTTTTAATTTATGCACTACCATCTTTGTTTGACGACTCAAAATTGTAAATGAAAGAGTGAGTAAGAGTTCTTGTGGATGACCGCACGGTTCAGCTTCTGCACGGAGAGAAAAATTCAATGGAAAATTGCAGGCGGCTGTATCTTCGATACAGCTGTAATTGTATGTGGATAACTTCTACTGAATATTCCTCTCCGTGTGGGGAAGCCCCCACGTCCCAAACAACTTGACAATGACAACCAAATTCAATAAAATTCTTCCAGATTATTAAAAAAATGACGACAACAACGGGCGATCCCTCAAGCTTGAAGACCCCATCAACGCTCTCCGGAGGTGATTTGGTGTCTCGTTTGCTCGCAGCAACACCGCCGTACCTCTACAACGTCCCCCTGACGCCCCACAGTTTCTTCTTCAGCGAAATGCTCAGATCATTCGTCCAAGCAAAGTCCGAGCCGGCGACTTCCTCCTCGGCCGCGACGACCCCTGGAGTCAATCGCCGACGGAAGAGATCGTGGCGCGACGCCCGAGACAGACCACTAGAGCTCACGACGAAGGACAAAAACCCCCAGCAACACCAGCAGCAGCAGCATCACGAGCCCCACACCGACAAGTACTTCCACCAGGACCTGCCCGAGAGCCGATTCAAGCCCGAAAATTTCGAGTCCGACCTGAAGCCCCAGACTTTCGATGAGAAATCCAATTTCAACGCCGATGCCCTCAAACCTATCGACGAGAACCACTCGGATTTCGTCAAGCAAGCCGGGAATTTTTACGACGACTCGTCGAGGCTCTTCGGGGCGGATCGAATTGCCCAGCAGGAGTCGATGTTCCCTTCCAATCAGAAGATAAAGCCCGAAGAGCAGATCAATCATCAGACCGATAGGAAGTACGAGGCCGACCGTCAGAAGATGAATCAGGAGCTGTTCGTTCCGCAGGAGCAGAAGAGCAAAATCGACTTCTCGGCGAGGAACTTTGTTCCTGGCCTTGGAACACGGCCCGAGGAACTCCCAGCAGCGCAGAAGAATTTTCTCGCTCCGGCCGTTCCAAACCCGGAGTTTCTGCCAAGTCCTCTGTGGTACCCCCCGTATCCCCTGGCTCAACCCTATCCGGGACTAGATCCTCTCCATTTTTTCATCGACTTGCGTGTCTCCGGACACATTTGGGACAGAAAACTTAGCGAGAGGCAGGCGCCTTTCAAGAGCAAACACTGCTCGGCTTTCAGCGTTCCTCAGGCCAGAGAATTCAACAATCGGCCGTTGAATCTCACTAGGGATGAGGCCAGCACGTCCAAGAAGTCTGAGAACTTTCGGGGAACGCATTTCATTCTGAAGAACCTCATGAGGACCTATAAGGATATCAAGGAGGTGGCGGTGAGGGGCAGGGAGGAGAGGGAGAAGGAGCAGTTGCGAGATTGCGAATGTAAGTTGATTATTCTGTTAATGAATTGGTTTTTATTCGTAGGATTAAGGATGTTCGACACCCTTTTAGCCAAAATTGACGTTGTTTTCATTTTTCTGGCAAATTATCGATGGGAGTGACGTGAAAAAATATAACGATTTTGTGGTTTGTCATTCTTTAATGGCTCACGAAGTTGCGTAGTGGTGCGATAATTTTCATGCGTTTTTTCTACAGTTTTGTGATTCTTTTTAAAAGTTTAGAGAAAACGCAGGAAAATGTTCGCACCACCTTAAAATTTCGTCAGTCATTAAATAATGACAAAACGCAAAAACGACATATTTTTTCACGTCAATTCCATCATAAGTTTGCCAGAAAAATTTAAAAAACGTGAATTTTGGCAGAAAGGGTGTAGAACATCCTTAAACCACTTGATTTTTTTTATTTACAAGATCCATGCGCGCGCTCTCGCGCGCGCTGATCTATTCATTTGTTGAAATGAAATAATGGAATTCATTGAATTTCATTGTCTCATGAATACCTTATAAATATTGATAATGAATCAAAGAGAATTCGACTAATGATTGAAGTGAATAGCGAAGTAGAGTAAAAGAATCTATAAAGA
>NW_021680518.1:924665-924795 GCF_001412515.2 Diachasma alloeum | reverse complement strand
GGATTTATTAATTTCACCGATAATATATATACATGTGAAATATATATATTATATATATATATATGACGTGAAAAAAAAATTTACCTCTGAAGAATTTTAAATTATGTCACTGAAGAATTTGAAAATGCCG
>NW_021680518.1:908570-924478 GCF_001412515.2 Diachasma alloeum | reverse complement strand
GTTTTTTTTGTGAATAACTTCGTGTCACATATTGACCAATCAGAATTAAGGATTAGCGGTCAGGCAGTTTCGAGATATTTCGATATAAAACAACTTCACGTTTCGTTCATCTTTAGTAAATAGGATTCATTTATTATTTGCCGTGTATACCCTACTCGGGTTTTTACAACTCGGGTTCGACTGTTTTTAAGGATGTTCTACACCCTTTCTGCCAAAATTCACGTTTTTTTAATTTTTCTGGCAAACTTATGATGGAATTGACGTGAAAAAATATAACGTTTTTGCGTTTTGTCATTATTTAATGACTGACGAAATTTTAAGGTGGTGCGAACATTTTCCTGCGTTTTNGAATACTGGAAGACATTTAATCAGCAGTTCACTAGCTTTTTTCGAAATCGATATACATTCAAGAAACAATTTTACTTTTCTGATAAATTACATCTTTTCTCGATGCGGAATACGGCGATGTGTGTGCATGGGAGTGTGTGTGAGTGCGAGCACGCGCACGGATTTTCTTGTCTTCTATGGGTATTTCCTCGGAGAAATGTGAGAAAAAGATTGAATAAATACATAATAAAAAAATTAATGAAAGAAAAAACAAATGGTCGGGAAGTTATTGGTGCGACCCGTAATGGGTCACATCCAATTCCACCAACCCCTACCGGTCATACCCTAAAGAGGGAGCGCGCGAAGCGCGCGACCGGGCCTGATTTTATTTTGTCACGTCACTCCCATCGATAATTTGCCAGAAAAATGAAAACAACGTCAATTTTGGCTAAAAGGGTGTCGAACATCCTTAANTTATATTTTTTCACGTCACTCCCATCGATAATTTGCCAGAAAAATGAAAACAACGTCAATTTTGGCTAAAAGGGTGTCGAACATCCTTAAGTTATCGTTCATTAAATAACGGAGTTGACGCGGTAAGTCCCTCGACCGTTGGGACAAGCCGCGTTAAATGGGCGCCGTAAGTGCGGGGTTCAAATCATTCGACCAGAAATCGTATGAACTGAAACCTTATCATCGGATTAAAAAAATTTCACGTTAGCAAATCCAAGTCAAGTCGATTTAATCAAATGAATTGACGAATCTACTGAAAATTACACATTCACCAGGGCAATAGCTCTGAAACGGAGTGCGATAGAAAGGTTTCTGTGGAAAGCATTTCTGTAGCTCTCGAAAATCTCTACAAAAAAAGTCGTCATAAAAATTCTGCTGTCTCGGTTAGATTTCGAAAAGTGAAGACTGGTTTGAGAAACAAGAAGTATTTCGTTCCTTCACTTCGGTGTACAAATGGATAAATTAAATTAATTGATTCTATATTTATCAATTCAAATCCCCTGAATATGTTCTCAAGAAAGCACAAAGTCTTCCACGGAGTTTCCCAGAAACTCGATAGTCAACTTAAAGTTCCATACAAACTAGTGATGGAAGAGCTTTTCGCAAACTTCTGAAGCACTCCCTCAACGTTAAAGTCTCTCACGTATTCATTTTCAGCTGTCGATGATTCATCGAAGGAGGACGCGAGCTCCTCGCCGTCGAGTCAGGACGAGGAGAATCGGAAGGATATCAGGGCCCTCATCGGCCTCGAGCTCGTTGTCGATTACGTCAAGGAGCCCAAGGAGGAGCCCAAAACAATCGAGTAAAATCGTTAAAAACGTAAACCCACGTCTTTCAATTCAGTATTTGTCTCATTAATTTTTTCATGCTCCGAAGATTCGTGAATTGTACAACGAATTACTAATGAAAAATCCCCTGAGATCATTCCATCATCATTTGTGTCTAGAAATGCGGAGGNATGCTTCACGGACGAAAAAATTGAATAGAAAAACCTATCGAATTTCTGTTGAATTTCTATTGAACTGTTCTATTAGTTTTTGGCCGATTCTATTGGAATGTTCAATAGAAAATATTCAGTAGAAAAAGTCAATAGAATTCAGTTTTTCTATATAACTTATTCTATTGAGATATTTTCTATGGAATTTCATCGGCTCAAATTTTCTAAGTTTTTGGTTTGATTTCCTTGATGAGAAGAAAAGAAAAGTAGAATGAAAAAAACTTGGAAAACTTGAGTCGAGCAAATTCTATAGAAAATATATGAAAAGAATAAGTTATATACACGGAGAGAAATATTCAATAAAAGTTACCAGAAAAAAGACGTAAAAATTACGTTTCGAAACGTATTCTGGGAGCGAAGTAAAATTCAATAAAAAGTGTCAATCGTCACGTAAATTCTACGATCTGTTCCGTAAAAATTACTCATCCGTCCGACGCCTCACGGTTAGCCATGAGTCACTGTGAGGGGGAGATTTTAACAAAACGTTTCGTAATTTTTCCGGAACTTTTCGTAAAAATTCTTAAACATCCAAGAATTTTCATGTTCTGAGGCATAATAAGTCTTGAAGTTTCGTTAGATTTTACAACTTCCAGAAAAATTACGTGACTTTTTCGTATTTTTTCGGTGACAGACCCGAAAATTTACTGAACGTTTCAGATTTATTAATTTATTAAATTCACTGAAAACGATTCTCGCTTGCGGATTACGTGAAATGTTCCGTAATTTTTCTTGAATATTTCTCTCCGTGTAGAAAAATCGAATTCTGTTGATTTTTTCTATTGAATGATTTCTATTGGACATATCAATAGAATCAGCCAAAAACGAATAGAAAGTTTGATAGAAATTCAATAGAATTTTCTAACGAATTCGATAGGTTTTTCAATTAAAATTTTTCGTGCGTGAATTTCCCAATTTACTCCATCAATTGCCGCACATTCAGTTGTTCTTTGTAAAATACAAAAAATTGTAAATAATTGATTGATTAATAATGAATTCCTAGGGATCTCAAGACATTTCCACATGTCTCTATACTAATTAATAAATCAAATATAAAAAACGGTGTAGCAAGGTATTAATTGTGTAAATTTGACTCCAAATGAAATAAAAAGATATAATTGAAATTGATCGAATGCGATGAAAGAGAGTCATTCCAATTTCTCCTCATCAGAAAATATCAATTATTCAGGGGCGAGGGAACAGTCGCATAACGAGATCAAAGGCGAGAAAAAAAAATTCTCGTTAATTACTGCCACGACTGGAGGGTCTAAATAATGAACGGATTGATAATTTAAAAAAACTCACGCTCAAATAACATTTTTTATTTTTATCCTCCAAAAGAAATCAATAACTCATCAATCCCCAAACATTGATGATTCGTGGATAATTATTCTCCCGTCGTTTATATTCCATTGTTGTTATTAGCGATGACTCGAAGCTCGAGGACGACCTCCCCCTTGTGGGGGTTATTTAGCCTCATTAATTTATGATTTCGTTCGGAGGGCGGTTCAGCGTAGAGAATTCTTCGCACTGGAAATTCTGGGGCGCGATAGTAGATTGGCCGGTCCAAGTCGCTGCCCAGATCGTAGATGGACCGCTCTGATGGTGGGTAGATGATTGTCTAAAAATTTAAATAATCATCACGTAATTAATACGGAATTCCTGGGGAAGGAATTCAGTAGCCAAGTGGTAAACCGGTATAAGTCGATATCTCAGAATCTAAGGGAAATAGCGAAATTGTTGTGATTTCCTTTTTTGTAGCTCTCAATTTGCTCTACAAAAAAGGTTATGACAACAATTTTGTTATTTCACTTAGATTTTGAGATATTCATTGAAAACTGGGCAATAGTCAAAATCGACTTATACCGGTTTACCACTTCACTACTGAATTAATTTTCTCAGAAACTTAATCGATTTCGTTTTACTCATCACGAGGCAAATAACGTAAAATTGCTTGATTGTCTGAGAACAGAAACAAGAGTTCAGTAGCGAAATGGTAAAACGGTACAACTCAATTTTGACTATTGACTAATTTTCACTAAATATCTCGGAATCTAAGGGAGATACCAAAATTTTTGTCATAACCTTTTTTGTAGAGCCGATTGAGAGCTACAAAAAATGTTATTACGAAAATTTCGCTATCTCCCTCGGATCCGGAAATATTCCTCAAAAACTCAACTGGGAGATGAGTCGACGTGAACCGTTTTACCACTTCGCTACTGAATCCATCGCATAATAAATCATGAACGCCTAATGAAGAAGAATTTAAGCGTCAAATAAATTCAAGAAGGATTAAAATTTGGGGATTAACGGAATTAAATATTCGATTGACTCTACCTTCCTCGGGGGATAAACTTGCTCCTCGGTCTCGCCAGACTCCCCCGCGGAAAACGTCACGTCTAAATCCCTGGAAGCCTGTTCGGTGCCGGCTTCATCCGGATAAACCGGGTAGTAGTTGCTCCGCGGGGTGTCCAGATAGAGAACTCGCGAATTCACGAGTTCAATTGTCAGAATTACTGAGAGCACAAAAAATTTCAAGCGAAACATTTTCCTCGGGGTCTCCGTCACTACTGAAGAGCCCGGAGACTTCCTCGGGGTGAAAGACTCGCCTGTGATAAATGTCCAGCTGTCTAATCCGATTAATGAGATCATCTGAATTTTTATTCTCATTCTTTCAATTATTTTCCGTTCAATCCACACATGTCTCGAGGTCTTTGCGATCTACGACAGCTGAAGCTCTTTAATTTATTCATTTTCCTGCGCTAAATGTCGTCAATACAATCCCGAACACGACATTCGGCTGAAATAATTTGCCCATTTTTTTTTAATCACGAAGATCGTTTTCATTGACCAGATAGACACCATGAATAATACATGAAATTTGTACCTCACGGTATCCAAAATCAAATTGAACGACGTATACACACATGCACATATCCGAACTAAATATATAGATATATTCGAAAAGTTGGGAGGCAAACGAATGAGTACAAGAGACCGGGGCATAAATCTAAATAATTTTTCAACAAGCTCTCGTGAAAATGTTTATTGTTTCCCAGCCGTGACAACCGACACTCTTTTGAATATTCATTCGCTAGGTAAAAGAATATGTAGAGACATTTTTCCCCCTCAATCCACCCCACACGGAGAGAAACGTTCAGTAAAAATTACGGAACTCTGACTTCACTCACCGATTGCGGAATGGACTCAGAAAATTTAAGTAACGGTATTGTAATTTTTCACCGGAGATTCAGATAAAAATTACGGAACGCTCTGGAAAAATTCCGTGACAGTTCCGTAAAATTTCCTTCAACCACATTTCGCTCCGGAGTTACGGAAAAGATACGTAATTTTTATTGAATATTTCTCTCCGTGCAAACCCTGAAAATATATCCGAGGAATTTTCAATAATCCATCGTGCGTAAATAATGTATTTGTCGTTCCACCGATTTCGACACATTTGAGATTAAAAATAACTCGTAAATTTCTGTTGAGTTTGACACGTCAATTATTCACCGTTGGAATTTCAATAAATCGCGGAAGAATTAACGAGCTTGCGAAAATTTTGAATATTCATTCGCTAGGTAAAAGAATATGTAGCGACATTTTTCCCCCTCAATCCACCCCACACGGAGAGAAACGTTCAGTAAAAATTACGGAACTCTGACTTCACTCACCGATTGCGGAATGGACTCAGAAAATTTAAGTGACGGTATCGTAATTTTTCACCGGAGATTCAGATAAAAATTACGGAACGCTCCGGAAAAATTCCGTGACAGTTCCGTAAGATTTCCTTCAGCCACATTTCGCTCCGGAATTACGGAAAAGATACGTAATTTTTATTGAATATTTCTCTCCGTGTAAACCCTGAAAATATATCCGAGGAATTTTCAATAATCCATCGTGCGTAAATAATGTATTTATCGTTCCACCGATTTCGATACATTTGAGATTAAAAATAACTCGTAAATTTCTGTTGAGTTTGACACGTCAATTATTCACCGTTGGAATTTCAATAAATCTCGGAAGAATTAAAGAGCTTGCGAAAATTTTGAATATTCATTCGCAAGGTAAAAGAATATGTAGAGACATTTTTCATAGGGAGAGAAATGTTCAGTGAAAATTACGGAACTCTGACTTTCCTCACCGATTGCGGAATGGACTCAGAAAATTTAAGTGATGGTATCGTAATTTTTCACCGGAGATTCAGATAAAAATTACGGAACACTCCGGAAAAATTCCGTGACAGTTCCGTAAAATTTCCTTCAACCACATTTCGCTCCGGAATTACGGAAAAGATACGTAATTTTTATTGAATATTTCTCTCCGTGCAAACCCTGAAAATATATCCGAGGAATTTTCAATAATCCATCGTGCGTAAATAATGTATTTATCGTTCCACCGATTTCGATACATTTGAGATTAAAAATAACTCGTAAATTTCTTTTGAGCTTGACACGTCAATTATTCACCGTTGGAATTTCAATAAATCTCGGAAGAATTAACGAGCTTGCGAAAATGACATTCTATCTCTTCATCTTTCATATTTTCTCGGCGGAGAGAGAGAAGAGTTGTGAAATATTGCCGACAACTTTTCTCATACTTGAAACTTTTCCATGGCTTTGATAATAATAGGGGTTGGTGAGGGTGAAGGAGGAGGTGGGGGGCGCAGGCTCTCGGAGGGTGTGGTGTACACTGATACAGCGGTAACTGAAGTGCCTGGCACAAGAATCACGTTGATATGCCTTGAACGAGGGGGGGAAGCTCTTGATTTTTCTCTCGCCTCTCGCATTTCGAGATCATGTGAACCCTCTCAGCGGGATGACATTTTGCTCCAGATGTACATTAGCAGCAGAAATAAGACGAGAAAAATTGTCATCCATTCATTCTTTTTTTTCCACCTGAAAGGTCTAATGAGGACGCGTGGAGTTTGAGGGAAAGGACAAGAGATTGCTTCAGTAGGACATTATTTTTTGTTTCAACTTTATTGATCATTAATACTGCACGAACACGTTCGTCATCTAATGATTTTTCTCACTGAGGAGAGCAGTCCTCTTGCATCGGTATTCATCGATTGGTCTTTATACAGTCCTATACAATTCACTTGATCGTGGAAAAAACTTTTTCCACTTTCTCTTTTCATTTTAAACACTAGAGACTCGAAGTTTGACTTTTCACAGTAGATTACATTACATAAAATTCACTACGACAGTTTGATGGACGTATGAAACGTATCTGCAGCCGATGACAATTCAATCGTTTGAGTTCACACGAACAATTCATCTATAAGCGTTTTAAAACCATTTTGGGAACTAAAAATGAATGACAACGGTGGAAATCCGGGATTAACCGAACTTCCTCTAGAGTGATTAAATATTCAACGATTATTTGGTGACTTGGAGATGAAAAATTTATCGATTGTCGTTGGACAATCAAATTTTCCACGATATTTCAGTGGCAAAGTGATGAAACGAGACAAATCAAATGAACTTCAACTCAGACTTTTCCGTTTTGCCAGTGAAATTTTCAATTGAAATTGATTTCCCTCGTTTTACCACTCCCCGGCAGGTTCGACGAGTTTTGGTAATTCCTCAACAGTTTTTCACATATTCTCTCTTCAACTGAACAATTAACAACGAATTAGTTCGACGCAGCAGCGACTTTCTTGCAGATTTCGTTCGTGTACTCGCTGCATTTGGCAGTGCCACCTAGATCGCCAGTTAAGTATTTGGCTTCTTTGATCGTGTCGTAGGCTGCGTGCTCGATGATCCTGGCGTGGTCGACGAGTCCCATGTGCTTGAGCATCATTACTGCGGAGAGGAGGAGAGCTGTTGGGTTGGCTTTGTCGTGGCCAGCGATGTCTGGGGCTGTTCCATGGACCTGAAAAATAATATTTTCAGTGTTTCATCACTTGAGAGGCTTTTATTTATGACCTGGAGTGAATGTCAACCTCCGTGGATATTTGTTACATTAATTTAATTACTATAATAATAACTAATTAACAATTAATAACTAATTTGCATTTTAAAAACAAAAATTTAGAAGACCTTTAAAGAATTTCTCCTGTTCTCGAATATTCAATGGATTTTTCTAATTCAATTATTAATTAATGATTGAAATAATACATTTTTTTTATTTTTTGTAATCCAAAATTGTCAATTGAGTGGTACATCATGTAAAAATTCCCAAAAATTATGAGAGAATGATGAAAAAAATAGAAAAAATTCTGAACTTTTTCGAAGAGCGTTTTTAATTGAGATTCAGAATGAGTTGAAAAAAGTGGAAATTACGAATATCTGATTTGCTGTGGCAAATTATCTATTAGCTATCATCTTCCATGGTGGATAACAAAACACTAACTCCTCATGGGAAGTGACAGCTAGGTATCTCAAATTTCAAAACAGTGATATGTGGTCATCTGCCATTTTTATGTGATAAAAGTGTGATTAAAAAATTCTTCCAAATTACAACTTTTTTCAAAGAGCCTTTTCCGTAATAAATATCTCTGTGCAGTGTGGGAAATGATTTACGAAATCAGTCTTCCCCCTGCACGATATTGGGTGACTGGCCGTCATTTGTCACCGTAAATCAGATACATTTTTCAATTTCTTGTTATTCAACTTATTCTGAATATAAATTAAAAATGCTCTTTGAAAAAATTGATAATTTTTTCTACTTTTTTTTTTATTATTCATTCATAATTTTTCAAAACTTCTGCATGATGCAGGACTTAATTGACAATTTCAGTTGACGAAAGAGGAAAAAAAACATCGAGACCGGGCCTTAAGTCTTGTAAAAGAATATTTAAAAAAAAAGAAACTTGGTAATTAATTGGGGAACAGGACTCAGGTCAATGCACCGTTGATATCTGGGTACTCACAGACTCGAAGAGAGCACCATTGAGTCCGATATTTCCACTTGGAGTCAATCCCAGACCCCCGACGAGACCAGCACACATGTCGGAGAGGATATCACCGTAGAGATTTGGCATTACGAGGACGTCATATTTACTCGGGTCCTGGACCATGTTCAGGCAAACTGTGTCCAGGTACCTTTCCTCGAATTTAACGTTTGGAAATTTCTGAGCAGCCTCACGACAGCATCGGAGGAACAGACCGTCTGACATTCTCATTATATTGGCTTTATGTACCGCTGTCACCTGAACATCAATCCCAGGATTGTATTAATGATTAATTAATTAGTCGAATTGAATTAAACAGAGACGACTGAATGATATAATTTCTTTATGAACAATTTTGATTTCGAAGGGGGATTAACTGCTTTTTTTTACATAGATTATAATTTAGTAGCGAATTGGTAGAACGGTTTAAGCCGACTCATCTCCCAGTTGAGTTTTTGAGGAATATTTGCGAATCCAAGGGAGATAGCGCAATTTTCGTAATTACATTCATTGTAGCTCTCAATGGGCTCTACCAAAAAGGTTATGACAAAAATTTTGCCATCTCCCTTAGATTCTGGGATATTCATTGAAAACTGGTCAATAATCAAAATTGACTTGTACCGTTTTACCACTTCGCTACTGAATTTATTTGAAAGAAAATAAGATTCATGAATTTATTGACGAGGGAATTACTTGAAATTTGTACCTTTTTCCTGTTATTATCACTGGCATACTGGAACGCGAATTCAGCAACTCTCGTTGAAGCCTCCTCGGTGATGAGCTTGATGGACTGCACGACTCCATCGACAATTTCGTGCTCAATACCGGAGTATTCACCCTCGGTATTCTCACGAATTGTTACGACGTCTACGTTATCGTAAAGGGTTTTATAACCCTCGAGGGAACGACAGGGTCTCACGTTGGCATATAAGTTAAATTCCCTGAGGGCAAAATAAAAATACCACGTTAAATAATTTTTTAAACACTTAAGGCCCGGGTGTACTGTCTTTCGAACGTTATCTCTATGTGTTTTTTCATCTTTCGTCATCTGAAATTGTCAATTAAGTCCTGCAGCATGCAGATGTTTTGAAAAATTATGAATGAATAATCAAAAAAAAGTGGAAAAAATTCTTAATTTTTTCAAAGAGCATTTTTAATTTATATTCAAAATAAGTTGAATAACAAGAAGTTGAAAAATGTATCTGATTTACGGTGACAAATGGCGGCCTGTCACCCAATATCATGCAGGGGGAAGACTGATTTCGTAAATCTTTTCCCACACTGCACAGAGACATTTATTACGGAAAAGGCTCTTTGAAAAAAGTTGTAATATTTTGGAGAATTTTTTAATCACACTTTTATCACATAAAAATGGCTGGTGACTACATACCACTGTTTTGAAAATTGAGATACCTAGCTGTCACTTCCCATGAGGAGTTAGAGTTTTGTTATCCACAATGGAAAATAACAGCCAATAAATAATTTGCCACAGCGAATCAGATATTTGTAATTTCCACTTTTTTTGACTCATTCTGAATCTCAATTAAAAACGCTCTTCGAAAAAGTTCAGAATTTTTTCTATTTTTTTTATCGTTCAATCATAATTTTTGGGAATTTCTACATGATGTACCACTCAATTGACCATTTTGGATTACGAAAGATAAAAAAATCCAGATAACATTCCAAAGATAGTACACCCGGGCCTTAATTCTCTCCAAAAATTATCTCGAATGAGGTATTATAAAAAAATCAATACTTTGTTCACCACGTTTAATTTCAGTTTTTCGTCCGCTCATAAATAAAATTGACGACTCGATAAACACTGAAATTGAGACGTGACCAGGCTATAGATAAGTTACGTAATCATTTCAACTCCAGGTAACTTGATACAAGAAATCGTACCGCAATCCAGAGGATTCTTGGCTTTATCAACGAACCTCAAGAGTCTAAATTCCCCGGAGTGAATCACTTACTTTCTCAAGGCGAGATTGAGCGATCTGTGCCCCTTCCCGATGGGTGTCATGAGGGGCCCTTTGAGGCCGATTTTATTTCTATTGACTGAGTCTATGGCAGCCTGAGGAATTCCAAATTTTCCATCTGGTCCTTTGACAGGCGTCACGTCCACGGATTCCCATTCGATGGGTACCTGAGGGATTCCAAAAAAGACATCTTCACTCCTAAAATCTATTTATGAAACATTCACGTGTGATAACCCTAGATTATTTTTTATCACCAACATCCATTCTGATAATTTCTCCTCTTCGAATCGAATGGATTTAATAAAATGGATGGAATGAACGGAATAAATGGCACAAAAAATTACTTGAGAAAAATAATAATTTTTATTTGGGTGAGAGATTGTTTCATGATGCTGTGGTAGAACTCTGAACTCCAAACTTTGTAAAACTCTGTATAATATTGTATACTGGCTTCCCCCACTGTCATAGGGAGTACCACCCGATGGGACAGTGTAAATAAATAAATAAATAAAATGGCTTGTGGGGACGATGAAAAGACAAAGAAACTATGAATACAAAAAAAACATTCGAATTACCAACGATTATAAATGATTTCTTCCATTATGTAATTATTTTGATGCTGGCAATGAGTGATTTTAGGGCAAAATGGTAAGAAACATTTGTGTATGAACTGCTTTATATGAAAAATCACCTGCCATTCCCCCTCAAACCAACTACTTTCCAAGGCACTGCATAATTACCAAAAATGTCAAACTACGTTCTCTTTTTAATTAATTCAAACATTCAGGGGATTAAAAAATGAGAGATTAACCACTGGTAACCCTTGTGGTTACCATGTAAAGACAAAGAAACTATGAATACAAACAATACATTGGCAATTACTAATGATTATAAATCATTTCTTCCATTATGTAATTATTTTGATGCTGGCAATGAGTGATTTTAGGGCAAAATGGTAAGAAACATTTGTGTATGAACTCCTTTATATGAAAAATCACCTGCCATTCTCCCTCAAACCAACTGCTTTCCAAGGCACTGCATAATTACGAAAAAATGTGAAACTACGTTCTCTTTTTAATTAATTCAAACATTCAGGTGCTTAAAAAATGAGAGATTAACCACTGGTAACCCTTGTGGTTACCATGTAAAGAAAAAGAAACTATGAATACAAAAAAAGCATTCGAATTACCAACGATTATAAATGATTTCTTCCATTATGTAATTATTTTGATGCTGGCAATGAGTGATTTTAGGACAAAATGAGAAGAAACATTCTTGTATGAACTCCTTTATCTGAAAAATCACTTGCCATTCTCCCTCAAACCAACTGCTTTCCAAGGCACTGCATAATTACCAAAAATGTCAAACTACTTTCTCTTTTTAATTAATTCAAACATTCAGGTGCTTAAAAAATGAGAGATTAACCACTGATAACCCTTGTGGTTACCATGTAAAGACAAAGAAACTATGAATACAAACATACATTTGAATTACTAACGATTATAAATCATTTCTTCCATTATGTAATTATTTTGATGCTGGCAATGAGTGATTTTAGGCCAAAATGTGAAGAAACATTTGTGTATGAACTCCTTTACATGAAAAATCACTTGCCATTCCCCCAATTACCAAAAATGCCAAACGACGTTCTCTTTTCAATTAATTCAAACATTCAGGTGATTAAAAAATGAGAGATTAACCACTGGCAACCCTGGACCATCCTCAGTCCCCCAAAAAAATGTCTCATCGAGGTCAAGGTGATAGGTAGGACGCACTCATCCTCTAATTGTTCCCCCTCAAATCGTGCAAAATAAATGAAATAAATCGAACGAAAAGGCAAGACACTGTGCGATTGAATAATCCCAAAATACCTTGGCAGCGTCGAATATTTTCTGTACAGCAGCCGAAATTTCAGGCCCAATACCATCACCAGGTATGAGGGTACATTTGTGAGGACCTCCACTGTATAACCGAGCCCCAGTGACTCCAGGTGACACCTAAAATCCATTAATGAGTGATCAAACCCCTGACATCCATTCAGAAATGCTGATGAAAGCTGAGAAGTTGCAAAAGGGAGCAGTGGCCAGAAATAAAGAGAGAAGAAACGAGGGGCCATATGTAGTGGGGAATGTGGAAGAGGTATATTGGGGATTCTAACCTTCTACAATTGTTAATTTTCACAGATGAGAAAATCGATGGATGGAGCAAGAGCTTGAGTTATTCAACTGGGGATTGTTGGAGATTATACTTACGACTTTTCTTATCCACTGGGCTGCCATTTCAACGTGTGTTATGCGGCTGGAGGGGGGCTTTCTTTAATTTTAAATATAAATAAATCGTTGAGTTTATTGGATAATTTTATCACACAGGCACGTCAGGGCACCCCACCGAACACGCCACGGAGCATAGAGATCTTGCTGAGGGAAATTTTAGAGGAGAGGGTGGGTTGAGGTGATGCCAAGTGGGCTGGTTTTTAATGCACCACTGGCGCCAGTTACTGATGAGAGTAAACAGATTCAAATGGAAAGCAAAGAATTATAATTCATTTTGGAATTTTTCTAGGGAAAGCGGGTGATTTTTTAATGGGAAGTGAAGACGTTTATGGAGGAATGTCAGAGAAATCTTCATTGCGTAGGACATGAGGGTCAAACTTTTTAATGCAAAAAAACAGTTTTTTAAGTAATAGAAGAAATTTATTCAAGCCTCTTTTGCGATAAAAAATACAAGACAAAAACCATGAACATTTTTCATGAGGTACTCCTCGGCTTCAGTTCGTCGTAGCACGATCTGAGGAAGATGTAGTTTTTCTTCATCGGATTATAGAATTCGTGACCCTGAAACAATATTTTAAACGTAAGAATTCAAATCAGTAGCGGAGTAAAACGATTTCCTAATATAGGGGAAGTTGGGGTTAAACCGGACACTTTTGACTTTTTTTTAAATGTTAATGAGGGGTTGAAATGTTGATAAAATTTAATAATTTTTTCTTCCAATACAAAAAACAATTCTTTCCCTTTGTGACGAGCCTCAACTGAGCTCAATCGATCAATTTGTTTCTGAGTTATGAATAATTTTAAAAAAGTCTAAAGTGTCCATTATACCCCACCCTCCCCTAACCTTTTTTGTAGAGCCGATTGAGAGCTACAATAAATATAATCACGAAAATTTCACTATCTCCCTTATATTCGGAAATATTCCTCAAAAACTCAATTCCGAAATAAGTCGACTGTATTTTTTTTTATCTTTCGTAATCCAAAATTGTCAATTAAGTGGTACATCATGTAGAAATTCTCCAAAATTATGATAGAATGACAAAAAAAATAGAAAAAATTCTGAACTTTTTCAAAGAGCGTTTTTAATTGAGATTCAGAATGAGTTGAAAAAAGTGGAAATTACAAATATCTGATTCGCTCTGGCAAATTATCTATTAGCTGCCATTTACCATTGTGGATAACAAAACACTCCTCATGGGAAGTGACAGTTAGGTATCTCAATTTTCAAAACAGTGATATGTGGTCATCTGCCATTTTATGTGATAAAAGTGTGATTAAAAAATTCTCCAAAATATTACAACTTNGAAAAAATTCTGAACTTTTTCAAAGAGCGTTTTTAATTGAGATTCAGAATGAGTTGAAAAAAGTGGAAATTACAAATATCTGATTCGCTGTGGCAAATTATCTATTAGCTGTCATTTTCCATGGTGGATAACAAAACACTAACTCCTCATGGGAAGTGACAGCTAGGTATCTCAATTTTCAAAACAGTGGTATGTAGTCATCTGCCATTTTTATGTGATAAAAGTGTGATTAAAAAATTCTCCAAAATATTACAACTTTTTTCAAAGAGCCTTTTCCGTAATAAATGTCTCTGTGCAGTGTGGGAAAAGATTTACGAAATCAGTCTTTCCCCTGCATGATATTTGGGTGACAGGCCGCCATTTGCCACCGTAAATCATATACATTTTTCAATTTCTTGTTATTCAACTTATTCTGAATATAAATTAAAAATGCTCTTTGAAAAAATTACGGATTTCTTCTACTTTTTTTTTATTATTCATTCTTAATTTTTCAAAACTTCTGCATGATGCAGAACTCAATTGACAATTTCAGATGACGAAAGATGAAAAAAACATCGAGATAACGTTCGAAAGATAGTACACCCGGGCCTTAAACCGTTTCACCACTTCGCCACTGAATTATAAATGACATAAAAGAATATTTTACTCATTAAAGTAGTTAAAGAAACAAGTTGAAATTACCTTCGACCAATCATACGACACAGCATAAGCGAAGATTTGTCCATTGTGATTGAAGCAGCAACGAGTTATGGGCTGTTCCATGGGTTCAGAGGGCTTCAATTTAGTCCTAGCGTCTTTATCCCAGAAGCTGAAGGTTCCATCACTGCCAACAGTGGCCAGAGTCCCATGCACTGGGTGGAATGCAATGTCGTTGACGGCGTAGATGTCCTGGTAGCCGTTGGGGGCGCCATTCGACCTATGACACTTGAAGGTGAAGTTGTCTTTGGGGTTCGAGGGGTTCACGTACTGAATGGCAACTCGTCCTTCAACGCTGCCAAGGGCGTAGCCATTTGGGACCTTCTTCTTGTCTCTGAATATTGCGACACAACGGTGCTGGTACTTCAGGGGGGATTCGACCCTCTTGAACTCCTGGGGAGAGCCTTCCAGCTGGTAAATTATTAGGCCTCGACCTGCTGTTCCAACAACAGCCATTGGATAGTCCTGGAAATTATCAATTCCCCATGATTAATTATTAATCATTAAGAATGACTACACTGAGAGAAAAACAAACAGGTTCTCAAACAAGTCTTGTTTAGGCCAACAAAATCGCTAGTTGAAATAGGCAAAAAAGAATTTGTTTGGTTCCAATTTTAAAGTCTCAAACATGAATAATTGTTCTGCTTTCGACAGCAACGAAATATTTGGCTCGAGAGGCGGATAATTCACACCAGACGGTGCCTTTTCAGGATGAAAATATCTCATATAGAGGAAAATTTATCAACAAATATTTTATCCCTAAATTACACGATTGCTATCATATCATTATCATTGTTTCATTTAAGGGTGCCAAGTGAATTTGAAAAAAGATTCAAAAAAAATTTTTTCTTTCCCTCCATCATTGGAGAAATATGTATTCATCCATCCGACGAAATTTCAAACCCGCAACCGGAACTAGAC